>NC_092087.1:106946216-107019997 GCF_045679555.1 Salvelinus alpinus
AAGTTATGGGTCCTAGAGTAGGTCTATGTTATTGTTAGGTGAAGTTATGGGTTCTACAGTAGGTCTATGTTATTGTTATGGGTCCTACAGTAGGTCTATGTTATTGTTATGGGTCCTACAGTAGGTCTATGTTGTTGTTAGGTGAAGTTATGGGTCCTACAGTAGGTCTATGTTGTTGTTAGGTGAAGTTATGGGTCCTACAGTAAGTCTATGTTATTGTTAGGTGAAGTTATGGGTCCTACAGTAGGTCTATGTTATTGTTAGGTGAAGTTATGAGTCATACAGTAGGTCTATGTTGTTGTTAGGTGAAGTTATGGGTCCTACAGTGGGTCTATGTTGTTGTTAGGTGAAGTTATGGGTCCTACAGTAGGTCTATGTTATTGTTATGGGTTCTACAGTAGGTCTATGTTGTTGTTAGGTGAAGTTATGGGTCCTACAGTAGGTCTATGGTATTGTTAGGTGAAGTTATGGGTTCTACAGTAGGTCTATGTTATTGTTATGGGTCCTACAGTAGGTCTATGTTATTGTTATGGGTCCTACAGTAGGTCTATGTTGTTGTTAGGTGAAGTTATGGGTCCTACAGTAGGTCTATGTTGTTGTTAGGTGAAGTTATGGGTCCTACAGTAAGTCTATGTTATTGTTAGGTGAAGTTATGGGTCCTACAGTAGGTCTATGTTATTGTTATGGGTTCTACAGTAGGTCTATGTTGTTGTTAGGTGAAGTTATGGGTCCTACAGTAGGTCTATGGTATTGGTATAACTAGTGATTTCTGCATTAGCATGGAGGAGTTTCTGCAACCAAATTGCATGCGCATCTCCCTCTTGTTGTTTGCAAACACAGAAAGGGCCGTATATTGTAAACCGAAACTCATCTGGCACAATGCTTAGGGTTTCAGGAACTCTAATAACTCATCTGGCACAATGCTTAGGGTTTCAGGAACTTTAATAACTTATTTCTAACCTAGAATCATACACTATACTACTAATGTGAAAAGAATAAGACTAAATATGACTGTTGTTGATCACTGACTGTCATGTAAACCTGATGAGGACAGAGGGCGCTGTTTTCACTTTGGGGGAAAATCGTGCCCGATTTAAACGGCCTCGTACTCAATTCTTGCTCGTACAATATGCATATTATTATTACTATTGGATAGAAAACACTCTCTAGTTTCTAAAACCGTTTGAATTTTGTCTGTGGGTAAAACAGAACTAATTTGGCAGCACACTTTCTGACCAGGAAGTGGAAAGTCTGAAATCGATGTTCTGTTCAAGGACCTGCCTATAAATGGGCATGATACGTATGACTATACGTGCACGTCATACACCTTCCCCTAGATGTCAAGAGGAAGTGAGAGAAGAAATGAGTTGATTATCTCGGTCTGAGATGGAATGAATCCTCTTGGAACGACGTGTCCGCCATTTTCTGTTTTCTGCAAGGCGCGTGGAGGGACCTGTTATTGCCTTCTGAAAAACTGTCGTTATAGGCGAATACTATCTCCGGCTTTGATTTTATTTGATACATGTCACAATATCATCGTAAAGTATGTTTTTTCAATATAGTTTTATTAGATTATTGAAATTTATTCGGGACGTTAGGCGTGTTGCGTTGTTTGACTTTGTTCACGAAGGAGAGCTTAGCACCACTTGGCCAGTGTGCTTGCTAATTCAAGAGGGAAAGAGGTCGTTCTGAATCCAAACAAAGACGGTTCTGGACAAAGGACCCCTTGTACAACATTCTGATGGAAGATCAGCAAAGGTAGGAACCATTTTGGGATGCTATTTCATATATCTGTCGAACTGTGTACTAGTAGCTTTGCGCTCAGGTTTTGGGCATTCCCTTACCATAACTAAGTCTTATGTCGTAATGAAGATATTTTTAGAATTCTAACACTGCGATTGCATTAAGAACTAATGGATCTATCGTTTCCTATTATTTGGTCAGAATAGGATATAGGTGAGAGTCTAATAGAAATATCCGCACATTCTGGGAAAAAGATGCTACGTTAGCACATTGTATAACCACTGATTTCAGCTCTAAATATGCACATTTTCGAACAAAACATAAGTGTATGTATAACCTGATGTTATAGGACTGTCATCTGAGGAAGGTTTATGAAGGTTAGTGAAATTTGATATCTTTTGCTGGTTTATTCGCTAACGCTAACGTACCTATTGCTATCGCTAACGTGCCTTGATGAATGAATGCGGTAGTGTGGTAGGCTATTGTAGTAAGCTAATATAATGCTATATTGTGTTTTCGCTGTAAAACACTTAAAAAATTGGAAATATTGGCTGGATTCACAAGATGTTTGTCTTTAATTTGCTGTACACCATCGATTTTTCAGAAATGTTTTATGATGAGTATTTAGGTAATTTACGTTGGTCTCTATAATTACTCTGGCTGCTTCGGTGCTATTTATGACGGTAGCTGTGATGGTAGCTGCAATGTAAAACTGATTTATACCTCAAATATGCAAATTTTTCGAACAAAACATCGATTTATTGTGTAACATGTTATAGGACTGTCATCTGATGAAGTTGTTTCTAGGTTAGTTTGGTTGGGTCTTGGTTAGTTATGTTGGTTTTGTGCATGCTACCTGTGCTGTGAAAAATGTCTGTCTTTTTTTTGTATTTGGTGGTGAGCTAACATAAATATACGTGGTGTTTTCGCTGTAAAACATTTTAAAAATCGGACATGTTGGCTGGATTCACAAGATGTGTATCTTTCATTTGCTGTATTGGACTTGTTAATGTGTGAAAGTTAAATATTTCAAAAAAATATTTTTTGAATTTCGCGCTCTGGCTTTTCAGTGGAATGTGGGAGAGTCAGAGAGGTTAAGACAATTGTCAAATAGGTTTGTAAAAGCATTTCAAAATTAGTTACAGATGTAAATTGTTGTACAACATCATGGGCATCACCTTTCAGCTAAAATAAACAGTGGATTTCTGCTGTTGTGGGTCTTTAACCATCTGTCTGACTTTGTTGTTCACACAGGAGAGAGACGGGACTATCGTGGATCCTCTGGGGAGCCTCAACAACATCATGAAGCTGCTGAGGCAGGGAAGAGTCTCTCCAGATCAGAACGTCTCAAAAAACACCGGCAGAGTCTCACAGGGAAGAAATCTCACCGCTGCTCTGACTGTGGGAAGAGTTACTCAAGATCAGATTCACTACAACTTCACCTGAGAATTCACACAGGAGAGAATTCTCACTGCTGCTCTGACTGTGGGAAGAGATTCACCTCTTCAGCAGACCTTAAAAAACATTTGAGAATACACACCGCAGAGAAACCCTATAGCTGTGATCAATGTGGGAAGAGTTTTACTCGTACAAGTAATCTGAAAGCACACCAGAGAATACACACCGCAGAGAAACCTTATAGCTGTGATCAATGTGGGAAGAGTTTTTCTTCGTCTAGCCATCTGACTTCACACCAGAGAATACACACAGGAGAGAAACCTCATCACTGCTTTGACTGTGGAAAGAGTTACTCAACATCAGATTCACTGAAAGTGCACCAGAGAATACAAACTAGAGAGAAATCTTACAGCTGTTATCAGTGTGGGAAGAATTTTACAACATCTGGCCATCTGACCATACACCAGAGAATACACACAGGAGAGAAGCCTTATAGCTGTGATCACTGTGGGAAGAGTTTTACTACATCTAGCAAGCTGACTATACACCAGAGAACACACACAGGGGAGAGACCTTACCACTGCTCTGACTGTGGAAAGAGTTTTGTTGTCTCAGGACATTTAATATCACACAAGAGAACACACACAGGAGAGAAGCCTTATAGCTGTAATCAATGTGGGAAGAATTTTTCTCGCTCAGGCAACCTGATAACACACCTGAGAATACACACTGGAGAGAAACCTCATTGCTGCTCTGACTGTGGGAAAAGATTCATCTTTTTAGCAGATCTTAAAACACATCAGAGAATCCATACAGGAGAAAAACCTTACCACTGCTCTGACTGTGGAAAGAGTTTTGTTTCATCAAGACAGTTAAAAGCACACCAGAGAACACACACAGGAGAGAAGCCTTATAGCTGTGATCAATGTGGGAAGAGTTTTCCTACAAATGGCAGCCTGAAAACACACCAGAGAACACACACAGGAGAGAAACCTTATAGATGTGATCATTGTGAGAAGAGATTTCCTACATCTAGCCAGCTGACTTCACACCAGAGAACACACACAGGAGAGAAACCTTATAGCTGTGATCATTGTGAGAAGAGTTTTCCTACAAATGGCAGCCTGAAAAAACACCAGAGAACACACACAGGAGAGAAACCTTTTAGCTGTGATCAATGTGACAAGAGATACTCTGATAAAAGATATCTGATCAAACATCAGAAAATGCATACATGAAGAAGTTGTTTCATGATATCAATGAAATGATGTCACAATGTAGAATGTTTTAACATTGTAGTAGGAGTATTTTAATGATGTCACAATGTAGAGTGTTTTAACATTGTAGAAGGAGTATTTTAATGATGTTCTACCCTGTCCTTTGCCCTGTTCAATTGATTGCAGCATGATATGGATATTAGCCTCAGGGGAATATCCAGGCTCTGAATTGAAAGAGTATTATTTAACAAAAAGTGACTAACAAAAAAAGAACTGTGTTGCACTTACTGCGTTGGTGACCCCCTTTAATCAAAATGAAGCACTTCAAAATGTAGCCAGCTGTTTTCTAGTTGAAGTTGAAAAAGCTGCTTGTTTAAAAAAATACATGTAATATGATAATTGTTGCAGATGTTTGTGTATATACACATATGAATAATAATAAATTGGTCTATAATCAATTTTATTAACAATCTGACATCACTCCAGTATTTCTTGACAACATCCAAGTGCTAATTGTCTTTATTCCACTACTGAAGAAGCATGACTCAAATCACCGACTCATATTTCAAACATTCAGCCTGACAAAAGATACATGTTTTATTATTCCATGCCTCACCATTAAGTTAATTATTGCGAAGCGAAGGGGTGTACATTCTGTTTTGATATTTCAGCATATTTACAATTCATGTAAAATTTAGTAAATAAATATTTTTGCCACCAACTGAATTTTTTTGGTACAATTATGTTGTTTACGAACAATGTAGTAAAACAAGCTTATATTTCTGGTTGGATATTACATTCTATTCTTACTATTTTAATCAATGTAATTTCCTTAGAATGCTCACTAGTCTTTCAGTTTGTTATTCTTTAGTATGTTATCCTCTTATGTTTGTTGTGTTGTAAATATTTCAGTTTTTATTTTCATAGTGTTTATTAGTCTTCCTTGTGAAGCGCATTGTGTTGCATCTATGTCTGAAATGTGCTGTATAAATAAAGCTTGATTTGATTTGAACATATTGCAAAAACAAATGAACCCAATGACCGACCAATCAACAGACCTCTTGCAAAACCAATGAATAAACATGTGCAAAGGCAACAAAACATCTTGGTCCATCTTTAGTGTGAATAACAGTATAAATGCAGTCACTGTTTTGGTCCATCTTTAGTGTGAATAACAGATTAAATGCAGTCACTGTTAAAATTGTGCATGAGATGTAAGTTTAGTATCAATTTTTGTTGAAAATGAAAAATCAATAATACGTCAAAGGATTCAACTATTGAAAACTGAAACAAACAAATGGATCAAACAGATCAATCCCACTTTTCCAGCCTGCTGAAGGTGTGGTGGAGTGGTAAACACCACCCCCGGCTCTACCGGGGGCTTGAGGTGGTCTCCCACAGCTCTGCTGGTGGAGTGGTAAACACCACCCCCGGCTCTACCAGGGGGCTTGAGGTGGTCTCCCACAGCTCTGCTGGTGGAGTGGTAAACACCACCCCCGGCTCTACCAGGGGGCTTGAGGTGGTCTCCCACAGCTCTGCTGGTGGAGTGGTAAACACCACCCCCGGCTCTACCAGGGGCTCTAGGTGGTCTCCCACAGCTCTGCTGGTGGAGTGGTAAACACCACCCCCGGCTCTACCGGGGGCTTGAGGTGGTCTCCCACAGCTCTGCTGGTGGAGTGGTAAACACCACCCCCGGCTCTACCGGGGGCTCTAGGTGGTCTCCCACAGCTCTGCTGGTGGAGTGGTAAACACCACCCCCGGCTCTACCAGGGGGCTTGAGGTGGTCTCCCACAGCTCTGCTGGTGGAGTGGTAAACACCACCCCCGGCTCTACCAGGGGGCTTGAGGTGGTCTCCCACAGCTCTGCTGGTGGAGTGGTAAACACCACCCCCGGCTCTACCAGGGGCTCTAGGTGGTCTCCCACAGCTCTGCTGGTGGAGTGGTAAACACCACCCCCGGCCCTACCGGGGGCTTGAGGTGGTCTCCCACAGCTCTGCTGGTGGAGTGGTAAACACCACCCCCGGCTCTACCGGGGGCTCTAGGTGGTCTCCCACAGCTCTGCTGGTGGAGTGGTAAACACCACCCCCGGCTCTACCGGGGGCTTGAGGTGGTCTCCCACAGTTCTGCTGGTGGAGTGGTAAACACCACCCCCGGCTCTACCGGGGGCTTGAGGTGGTCTCCCACAGTTCTGCTTATGTCATGTTCTGTGGCCTTGCTGTTCTATTTTTTGACTGCCCCTGAAACACAGAAAGAAACACATTTAGTCATATTATACTGAACAAAATATAAAAGACCCAGAAATGTTCCATATGTAGAAAAAAGCTTATTTCTCTAAAATGTTGGGCTCAAATTTGTTTACATCCCTGTTAGTGAGCATTTCTCATTTGCAATGGTAATCAAATCCACCTAACAGTTGTGGTATATCAAGAATCTGATTAAACAGCATTATCATTACACAGGTGTACCTTGTGCTGGTGACAAAATAAGGCCACTCTGAAATGTGCAGTTTTGCCACACAACACAATGCCATAGATGTCTAATATTTTGAGGGAGTGTGCAATTGGCATGGGATATCCACCAGAGCTGTTGTCAGAGAATTGAATGTTCATTTCTCTACCATAAGCCGCCTCCAACGTAGTTTTAGAGAATTTGGCAGTACGTCCAATGGTGTCGTTTGGGGTTATGGTATGGGCAGGCATAAGCTACGAAGACAATTGCATTTTATTGATGGCAATTTGAACACCGTGACGAGAACCTGAGTTCTATTGTTGTGACATACATCCTATTGTTGTGACATACGTCCTATTGTTGTGACATACATCCTATTGTTGTGACATACGTCCTATTGTTGTGACATACATCCTATTGTTGTGACATACATCCTATTGTTGTGACATACGTCCTATTGTTGTGACATACGTCCTATTGTTGTGACATACATCCTATTGTTGTGACATACATCCTATTGTTGTGACATAGATCCTATTGTTGTGACATACGTCCTATTGTTGTGACATACATCCTATTGTTGTGACATACATCCTATTGTTGTGACATACGTCCTATTGTTGTGACATACATCCTATTGTTGTGACATACATCCTATTGTTGTGACATACATCCTATTGTTGTGACATACGTCCTATTGTTGTGACATACATCCTATTGTTGTGACATACGTCCTATTGTTGTGACATACATCCGCCTCTATCACCTCGTGATTCAGCATGATAATGCCCCATGTCGCAAGGATCTGCACACAATTCCTGGAAGCTGAACATGTCCCAGTTCTTCCATGGCCTGCAGACTCACCAGACATGTCACCCATTGAATATATTTGGGATGTTCTGGATCAACATGTACGACAGCGTGTTCCAGTTCCCGCCAATATCCATCAACTTCGCACAGCCATTGAAAAGCAGTGGGACAATATTCCACAGGCCACAATCAACAGCCTGATCCTTTCACAGCATTTTAAGGCTGCACTGAGACAAGGACTTATCAATGACCCAAGCCCAGTTCTGTTCATCTCTACCATTGTGTAGAGATAATGCTGTGTTGTATTTCCAAGTATCCAAGTATTTAAATCCCTAATACAGTCTAATAATTTATCTGTGGAGCTAAAATCCTCTGGTGACACAGAAATGTAAAGTTGTGTATCGTCTGTGCGTAGCAGTGAAAATCTATGCTGTGCAATCTGATAACGCTACCAATGAGTAACGTACATACAGTGGGGAGAACAAGTATTTGATACACTGCCGATTTTGCAGGTTTTCCTACTTACAAAGCATGTAGAGGTCTGTAATTTTTATCATAGGTACACTTCAACTGTGAGAGACGGAATCTAAAACAAAAATCCAGAAAATCACATTGTATGATTTTTAAATAATTAATTTGCATTTTATTGCATGACATAAGTATTTGATCACCTACCAACCAGTAAGAATTCCGGCTCTCACAGACCTGTTAGTTTTTCTTTAAGAAGCCCTCCTGTTCTCCACTCATTACCTGTATTAACTGCACCTGTTTGAACTCGTTACCTGTATAAAAGACACCTGTCCACACACAATCAAACAGATTCCAACCTCTCCACAATGGCCAAGACCAGAGAGCTGTGTAAGGACATCGGGATAAAATTGTAGACCTGCACAAGGCTGGGATGGGCTACAGGACAATAGGCAAGCAGCTTGGTGAGAAGGAAACAACTGTTGGCGCAATTATTAGAAAATGGAAGAAGTTCAAGATGACGGTCAATCACCCTCGGTCTGGGGCTCCATGCAAGATTTCACCTCGTGGGGCATCAATGATCATGAGGAAGGTGAGGGATCAGCCCAGAACTACACGGCAGGACCTGGTCAATGACCTGAAGAGAGCTGGGACCACAGTCTCAAAGAAAACCATTAGTAACACACTACGCCGTCATGGATTAAAATCCTGCAGCGGACGCAAGGTCCCCCTGCTCAAGCCAGCGCATGTCCAGGCCCGTCTGAAGTTTGCCAATGACCATCTGGATGATCCAGAGGAGGAATGGGAGAAGGTCATGTGGTCTGATGAGACAAAAATAGAGCTTTTTGGTCTAACTCCACTCGCCGTGTTTGGAGGAAGAAGAAGTATGAGTACAACCCCAAGAACACCATCCCAACCGTGAAACATGGAGGTGGAAACATCATTCTTTGGGGATGCTTTTCTGCAAAGGGGACAGGACGACTGCACCGTATTGAGGGGAGGATGGATGGGGCCATGTATCGCAAGATCTTGGCCAACAACCTCCTTCCCTCAGTAAGAGCATTGAAGATGGGTCGTGGCTGGGTCTTCCAGCATGACAACGACACGAAGCACACAGCCATGGCAACTAAGGAGTGGCTCCGTAAGAAGCATCTCAAGGTCCTGGAGTGGCCTAGCCAGTCTCCAGACCTGAACCCAATAGAAAATCTTTGGAGGGAGCTGAAAGTCCGTATTGCCCAGCGACAGCCCCGAAACCTGAAGGATCTGGAGAAGACCTGTAGGGAGGAGTGGGCCAAAATCCCTGCTGCAGTGTGTGCAAACCTAGTCAAGAACTACAGGAAACGTATGATCTCTGTAATTGCAAACAAAGGTTTCTGTACCAAATATTAAGTTCTGCTTTTCTGATGTATCAAATACTTATGTCATGCAATAAAATGCAAATTAATTACTTAAAAATCATACAATGTGATTTTCTGGATTTTTGTTTTAGATTCCGTCTCTCATAGTTGAAGTGTACCTATGATAAAAATTACAGACCTCTACATGCTTTGTAAGTAGGAAAACCTGCAAAATCGGCAGTGTATCAAATACTTGTTCTCCCCACTGTATATACCTGTCAAAAGAATACCTACTCATTCAAGGGTTTTATTTATTTATTTATTTACTATTTTCTATATTGTAGAATAACAGTGAGGAAATCAAAGGGCCCCAGGATCAATGGAAGCAAAATAGCCCCCTAACATCAAATATCCAGCATCAATTTCCAGCAGGTACGGACGGGGTTCTTTTGTGCTCATGCATTCTCATTTAGACTCTAAACCCGCCAAGGAGCTCTATTTTAATCTATCACTTAGCAACAGATGTAAAGTTTGTTTTGAATTATCACTCATTAAAAATCTGAACTAATCAATTAACACATGCTTTTATTTGTAAAAGTGTTGTTAATATATATCTATAATTTTACTTAATAGACAAAAATTAAACATTCCCCCAACCGCGTTTCCTCCCTCCAGTCAGCAGATGGCGATATGTGTCTTTCGGGCGATGTTTCTAGTGTGACGTATAATCTAGTGGACGGAACGCTTCTTCAACAACTGCAGCCACCTCGGTAGCTCGCTAGCCAACAAAGTCGGAACATTCATGTTCTTTAGACAATTTCCTGGTTTATTTGCCACTATGATTTAAACATACTTATGTGGAAACAACTAGCTACCCCATTTAATTTCATATTGACGTTGTTGTCAGTCAGCTGGCTAGTTTAGCTAACATCCCCGACCATGAGTTTACTAAGCTACTCTCTTCCTGCTAAAGAAGACGTTTGGTGGACGGAGAAAGGACCTCCCGTGAAAGATGAGAAGGAAGAGGAGGCTGTTACCGTTAAAAAAGAAGTTAAGGGCAAGGCTGTTACGGTGAAAGATGAGGAAGACGCATTCAAATTGAAAGAGGAGGCTGTTTCAGTGAAAGAAAGGGAAGACACGTTCAGAGTGAAATATGTGGCTGTTACAGTGAAAGAAGAAGAATCTTTCAGAGTGAAAGAGGAGGCAGACACGTTCAGAGTGAAAGAGGAGGCTGTTAGAGTGAAAGAAGAGGAGAAAGAGGACGAGGTTACTGTCACAGTGAAAGAAGAGGAAGACGTTTTTGGCCTGAAGGGGATAACTGTCACATTGGAGGAGGATGAAGGAGAACACAAGACTGGAGATCTGATTAACACCAGTAAATACAGTGAGTACTGATTAACACCAGTAAATACAGTGAGTACTATCTTAATTAAACAGGGACACAAACTCTGCAGTTGTTGAACTAATGTGTGATTTTTAAAAGGGCATTCTACACTTGGATATGTTTTTCTGTACTGTAGGAATTGATAAAGACGTCCTCTCATTCCTCTGGGAAGATATGTCATCAGCTAGCTCTCGAGAACTCTATTCTCGAGAGCTGTATTCTGCGGGATTCTGCATTCTCCCTACAGATTTCAGCCATTAGTTTGCATGTACTATGTTACGTCTAGTCTATGAGACCAGGCTGTGGTCAATCATTGCTGACGATATGGCTTTTGAAGCAGCGAGAAAGAATCCTTCAAATTAAAAAGATACACTTACTGTAGCAGTTACAGATCCATACAGCTATGGAGCCTCCATCCTACTAAACTATACTGTAGCAGTTACAGATCCATACAGCTATGGAGCCTCCATCCTACTAAACTACACTGTAGCAATTACAGATCCATACAGCTATGGAGCCTCCATCCTACTAAACTACACTGTAGCAGTTACAGATCCATACAGCTATGGAGCCTCCATCCTACTAAACTACACTGCAGCAGTTACAGATCCATACAGCTATGGCGCCTCCATCCTACTAAACTACACTGTAGCAGTTACAGATCCATACAGCTATGGAGCCTCCATCCTACTAGACTACACTGTAGCAGTTACAGATCCATACAGCTATGGAGCCTCCACCCTACTAAACTACACTGTAGCAGTTACAGATCCATACAGCTATGGAGCCTCCACCCTACTAAACTACACTGTAGTAGTTACAGATCCATACAGCTATGGAGCCTCCATCCTACTAAACTACACTGTAGCAGTTACAGATCCATACAGCTATGGAGCCTCCACCCTACTAAACTACACTGTAGCAGTTACAGATCCATACAGCTATGGAGCCTCCATCCTACTAAACTACACTGTAGCAGTTACAGATCCATACAGCTATGGAGCCTCCATCCTACTAAACTACACTGTAGCAGTTACAGATCCATACAGCTATGGAGCCTCCATCCTACTAAACTACACTGTAGCAGTTACAGATCCATACAGCTATGGAGCCTCCATCCTACTAAACTACACTGTAGCAGTTACAGATCCATACAGCTATGGAGCTCCACCCTACTAAACTACACTGTAGCAGTTACAGATCCATACAGCTATGGAGCCTCCATCCTACTAAACTACACTGTAGCAGTTACAGATCCATACAGCTATGGAGCCTCCATCCTACTAAACTACACTGTAGCAGTTACAGATCCATACAGCTATGGAGCCTCCATCCTACTAAACTACACTGTAGCAGTTACAGATCCATACAGCTATGGAGCCTCCATCCTACTAAACTACACTGTAGCAGTTACAGATCCATACAGCTATGGAGCCTCCACCCTACTAAACTACACTGTAGCAGTTACAGATCCATACAGCTATGGAGCCTCCATCCTACTAAACTACACTGTAGCAGTTACAGATCCATACAGCTATGGAGCCTCCATCCTACTAAACAAGTCTTCGCTACACCTCCTGAGTTAGACTTAGGCAGGTGGTCGCCTCTTGTCTTCCATTGGGGTTCTGTAAACACTGTAACATGGCCCTGTGGGAACACTAAACCTATAAAGGTGGTATCTTTTTAACATTAAAAAAAAGATACATTTTTCTTGCTGATATGAAAGATAAGGTCCTGATGCTTCCAGAACTCCCAGGGGGGTTTTCCTTGGCTCATCGCGTTCCAGCAACTCCTTGTGGCGGTCCGCCTGCAAGCTGACTTTGGTCATCACATTGGTGCTTCCAGGTTGATAAGAGAACAGTGTGTTCAGAAGAACAGTGTGTTCAGAAGCAGAAGTTTCGGGGGCTTGTGCTTGTCTAGACCTTCGCCTCTCTCAAGCCCGTTGGGAGTTGCAGCGATGAAACGATTGTAACTACCAATTGGATATCACACAAAAAAAGCAAGAAATAAAATACCCCCCCCCCCCCCCCCGCGCCACAGACTCAATGAGCCGTCCATCCACACGGAGCGCCGTCCATCCATCCACACGGAGAGCCGTCCATCCACACGGAGAGCCGTCCATCCATCCACACGGAGAGCCGTCCATCCATCCACACGGAGAGCCGTCCATCCACACGGAGAGCCGTCCATCCACACGGAGAGCCGTCCATCCACACGGAGAGCCGTCCATCCACACGGAGAGCCGTCCATCCATCCACACGGAGAGCCGTCCATCCATCCACACGGAGAGCCGTCCATCCATCCACACGGAGAGCCGTCCATCCACACGGAGAGACGTCCATCCATCCACACGGAGAGCCGTCCATCCATCCACACGGAGAGCCGTCCATCCACACGGAGAGCCGTCCATCCATCCACACGGAGAGCCGTCCATCCATCCACACGGAGAGCCGTCCATCCATCCACACGGAGAGCCGTCCATCCACACGGAGAGCCGTCCGTCCATCCACACGGAGAGCCGTCCGTCCATCCACACGGAGAGCCGTCCGTCCATCCACACGGAGAGCCGTCCGTCCATCCACACGGAGAGCCGTCCGTCCATCCACACGGAGAGCCGTCCTTCCATCCACACGGAGAGCCGTCCATCCATCCACACGGAGAGCCGTCCATCCATCCACACGGAGAGCCGTCCATCCATCCACACGGAGAGCCGTCCATCCACACGGAGAGCCGTCCATCCATCCACACGGAGAGCCGTCCATCCATCCACACGGAGAGCCGTCCATCCACACGGAGAGCCGTCCATCCATCCACACGGAGAGCCGTCCATCCATCCACACGGAGAGCCGTCCATCCACACGGAGAGCCGTCCATCCATCCACACGGAGAGCCGTCCATCCATCCACACGGAGAGCCGTCCATCCATCCACACGGAGAGCCGTCCATCCACACGGAGAGCCGTCCATCCACACGGAGAGCCGTCCATCCACACGGAGAGCCGTCCGTCCATCCACACGGAGAGCCGTCCGTCCATCCACACGGAGAGCCGTCCGTCCATCCACACGGAGAGCCGTCCGTCCATCCACACAGAGAGCCGTCCATCCACACGGAGAGCCGTCCATCCATACGGAGAGCCGTCCGTCCACACGGAGAGCCGTCCGTCCATCCACACGGAGAGCCGTCCGTCCATCCACACAGAGAGCCGTCCATCCACACGGAGAGCCGTCCATCCAAACGGAGGGCCGTCCATCCACACGGAGCGCCACAGACACCATCCAACGACCATCCATCCACACAGAGAGCCCGTGCAGACAGCCCGTGGCTCCCAAAACTTAACTTATGTGGAAAAGCTCCAGAAAAAAAACTTCCCCATTGAGAAAAAAAATCCACAATCTAAAGAGAACTTGGCTCAATAAAACAAAATGTTTTCTGAACACTTCTCATTGAATCCTCATAATGCCATGATTTACGAAATCATCGATGACTGAGAATCTTAGAGGCTGCTACAGAACATGTACTGTCTTCTCCCATGTCATTGGTAATGGTGACCCAATGGAGACTATATTAGCAGGTGTTGTTGTAGCTTCTGTAAGCTTCTCACTAATCATTATTCATCATTCATTCAGGAAGGAGACGCATTCTGTCTCCTAGAGACAATACTTATTTTCCACCATAATTTGCAACTAAATTCATAAAAAATCCTACAATGTGATTTTCTGGATTTTTTTTCTCATTTTGTCTGTCATAGTTGAAGTGTACCTATGATAAAAATTACAGGCCTCTCTCATCTTTTAAAGTGGGAGAACTTGCACAATTGGTGGCTGACTAAATACTTTTTTGCCCCACTGTATTTGGCTAAGGTGTATATGTAAACTTCCGACTTCAACTGTAGATGAATCTGATCACATTTTTAGGTCAAATTCATGCAGAAATACAGAAAACTCTAAAGCAGGTGTCTCCAACCCTGTTTTCCTGGAGCGCTAACCAACTGTAAGGTTTTTCCGCTCCGACCCCCATTTTGAACTAACCTGGTTGATCTTATCAACCAGCTGATTATTAGAATCAGGTGTTCTAGATTAGAGGACGAAAATGTTTTACTGCCCTATACCAATCAGGTGTTCTAGATTAGAGGACGAACACGTTTTACTGTCCTACCAATCAGGTGTTCTAGATTAGAGGACGAACACGTTTTACTGTCCTACCAATCAGGTGTTCTAGATTAGAGGATGAACACGTTTTACTGCCCTACCAATCAGGTGTTCTAGATTAGAGGACGAACACGTTTTACTGTCCTACCAATCAGGTGTTCTAGATTAGAGGACGAACACGTTTTACTGTCCTACCAATCAGGTGTTCTAGATTAGAGGACGAACACGTTTTACTGCCCTACCAATCAGGTGTTCTAGATTAGAGGATGAACACGTTTTACTGCCTTATACCAAGCAACAACAAAAAAAGGAAGTAACTGCTCATTTGGTCAAAAATGTGTTAATGTTATTTTTGCTACATTAAATACATGCTTAATCATGTGGACACGTTTTCTGCCTCTATTGTGTTTTGGTGAAAATGGGGGGGGGTCATGTTAGCAGTAACTGCATAAAGTTACTGTGAAACCAAGGTAAATAAAAGCCATTTTTCTCAGTTCCACGCTATGAGCAATTCGTGCCTTTTTGCTTGGTAGGGCAGTATAGGACAGTAGCTCTCCAGGATCAGGTAGTTACTGCCTTTTTGCTTGGTAGGGCAGTATAGGACAGTAGCTCTCCAGGATCAGGTAGTTACTGCCTTTTTGCTTGGTAGGGCAGTATAGGACAGTAGCTCTCCAGGATCAGGTAGTTACTGCCTTTTTGCTTGGTAGGGCAGTATAGGACAGTAGCTCTCCAGGATCAGGTAGTTACTGCCTTTTTGCTTGGTAGGGCAGTATAGGACAGTAGCTCTCCAGGAACAGGTAGTTAGTACCTTTTTGCTTGGTAGGGCAGTATAGGACAGTAGCTCTCCAGGATCAGGTAGTTACTGCCTTTTTGCTTGGTAGGGCAGTATAGGACAGTAGCTCTCCAGGATCAGGTAGTTACTGCCTTTTTGCTTGGTAGGGCAGTATAGGACAGTAGCCCTCCAGGATCAGGTAGTTACTGCCTTTTTGCTTGGTAGGGCAGTATAGGACAGTAGCTCTCCAGGATCAGGTAGTTACTGCCTTTTTGCTTGGTAGGGCAGTATAGGACAGTAGCTCTCCAGGAACAGGTAGTTAGTGCCTTTTTGCTTGGTAGGGCAGTATAGGACAGTAGCTCTCCAGGATCAGGTAGTTACTGCCTTTTTGCTTGGTAGGGCAGTATAGGACAGTAGCTCTCCAGGAACAGGCAGTTACTGCCTTTTTGCTTGGTAGGGCAGTATAGGACAGTAGCTCTCCAGGAACAGGTAGTTACTGCCTTTTTGCTTGGTAGGGCAGTATAGGACAGTAGCTCTCCAGGATCAGGTAGTTACTGCCTTTTTGCTTGGTAGGGCAGTATAGGACAGTAGCTCTCCAGGATCAGGTAGTTACTGCCTTTTTGCTTGGTAGGGCAGAATAGGACAGTAGCTCTCCAGGATCAGGTAGTTACTGCCTTTTTGCTTGGTAGGGCAGTATAGGACAGTAGCTCTCCAGGATCAGGTAGTTACTGCCTTTTTGCTTGGTAGGGCAGAATAGGACAGTAGCTCTCCAGGATCAGGTAGTTACTGCCTTTTTGCTTGGTAGGGCAGTATAGGACAGTAGCTCTCCAGGATCAGGTAGTTACTGCCTTTTTGCTTGGTAGGGCAGTATAGGACAGTAGCTCTCCAGGAACAGGTAGTTACTGCCTTTTTGCTTGGTAGGGCAGTATAGGACAGTAGCTCTCCAGGAACAGGTAGTTAGTACCTTTTTGCTTGGTAGGGCAGTACAGGACAGTAGCTCTCCAGGATCAGGTAGTTAGTACCTTTTTGCTTGGTAGGGCAGTATAGGACAGTAGCTCTCCAGGATCAGGTAGTTACTGCCTTTTTGCTTGGTAGGGCAGTATAGGACAGTAGCTCTCCAGGATCAGGTAGTTACTGCCTTTTTGCTTGGTAGGGCAGTATAGGACAGTAGCTCTCCAGGATCAGGTAGTTACTGCCTTTTTGCTTGGTAGGGCAGAATAGGACAGTAGCTCTCCAGGATCAGGTAGTTACTGCCTTTTTGCTTGGTAGGGCAGAATAGGACAGTAGCTCTCCAGGAACAGGTAGTTACTGCCTTTTTGCTTGGTAGGGCAGAATAGGACAGTAGCTCTCCAGGATCAGGTAGTTACTGCCTTTTGCTTGGTAGGGCAGAATAGGGCAGTAGCTCTCCAGGAACAGGTAGTTACTTCCTTTTTGCTTGGTAGGGCAGTATAGGACAGTAGCTCTCCAGGAACAGGTAGTTACTACCTTTTTGCTTGGTAGGGCAGTATAGGACAGTAGCTCTCCAGGATCAGGTAGTTACTGCCTTTTTGCTTGGTAGGGCAGTATAGGACAGTAGCTCTCCAGGATCAGGTTGTTACTGCCTTTTTGCTTGGTAGGGCAGTATAGGACAGTAGCTCTCCAGGATCAGGTAGTTACTGCCTTTTTGCTTGGTAGGGCAGAATAGGACAGTAGCTCTCCAGGATCAGGTAGTTACTGCCTTTTGCTTGGTAGGGCAGTATAGGACAGTAGCTCTCCAGGAACAGGTAGTTAGTACCTTTTTGCTTGGTAGGGCAGTATAGGACAGTAGCTCTCCAGGAACAGGTAGTTAGTACCTTTTTGCTTGGTAGGGCAGTATAGGACAGTAGCTCTCCAGGATCAGGTAGTTACTGCCTTTTTGCTTGGTAGGGCAGAATAGGACAGTAGCTCTCCAGGAACAGGTAGTTACTGCCTTTTTGCTTGGTAGGGCAGTATAGGACAGTAGCTCTCCAGGAACAGGTAGTTACTACCTTTTTGCTTGGTAGGGCAGTATAGGACAGTAGCTCTCCAGGAATAGGGTTCACTAACTTTCTCTCAGCACTGTAGAAGGTTCTACAGAAAGTCAACACCCTATGTACATTGTATTCGGAAAGTATTCAGACTTCTGGAAGGTTCTCCCATCTCCACAGAGGAACTCTGGAGCTCTGTCAGAGTGACCATCGGGTTCTTGGTCACTTCCCTGACCAATGCCCTTCTCCACCCGATTGCTCAGTTTGGCCGGGCGACCAGCTTTAGGAAAAGTCTTGGTGGTTCCAAACTTCTTCCATTTTAGAATGATGGATGCCACTGTGTTCTTGGGGACCTTCAATGCTGCAGACATTTTTGGTACCTTTCCCAGGATCACAATCCTTCAACCTCATGGTTTTTGCTCTGACATGCACTGTCAACTGTGGGACCTTATATAGACAGGTGTGTGCCTTTCCAAATCATGTCCAATCAATTGAATTTACCTCAGGTGCACTCCAATCAAGTTGTAGAAACATCTCAATGATGATCAATGGAAACAAGATGCACCTGAGCTCAATTTCGAGTCTCATGTCAAAGGGTCTGAATACTTATATAAATAAGATTTTTTTTAATTTTTATAAATTTGCAGAAAAATGTCTAAAAACCTGTTTTCACTTTGTCATTATGGGGTATTGTGTGCTGATGAGAGGAAAAAAATAATTGAATCAATTTTAGAATAATGTAACGTAACAAAATGTGGGGAAAGGGAAGGGGGTCTGAATACTTTCGAAATGCACTGTGTAAAGAACAGTAAAACTATCTTCCAATAGACTCCTATCACCTGTTCTAATCGCTATCTCTCATTCAGGTCTCTCTGTTTAACTAAATACTACGTTTGTCTTTGGCAGGAGAGAGACCAGACTCTCACTCTGACAGACGGAAGAAGAGTCCTTCAGGGGAATCAGACCCAGAGACGCCCAAACCAGCGAGACAACACCACTGCTCCCAGTGTAATACGAGTTTTAAATGGTTATGGAAGCTTAAAGAGCATGAGAGAACACACACAGGAGAAAAGCCCTTCCAATGCTCCCAGTGTGGGAAAAGTTATACCCAGTTAGTGAGCCTGAAAAGGCATAAAGGAATACACTCAGGAGAGAAGCCTTACCACTGCTCTCAGTGTGGAAAGAGTTTTACCCAGTTAGGGAACCTGAACAAACATAAGAGAATACACTCTGGAGAGAAGCCTTACCCATGTTCCCATTGTGGAAAGAACATTAGGTTGTCAGATAATCGGAAGGAGCATGAGAGGACACACACAGGAGAGATACCTTACCATTGCTCCATCTGTAGAAAGGGTTTTACCAAGTTAAAGAACCTAAAGGAGCATGAGAGGAAACACACAGGAGAAAAGCCTTACCAATGCTCCCAGTGTGGAAAGAGTTTTTCGAATTTAGGGAACCTGAACAAACATAAGAGAATACACTCTGGAGAGAAGCCTTACCACTGTTCCCAGTGTGGAAAGAGTTTTACCCAGTTAGGGAGCCTGAAAAGGCATGAGAAAACACACAGGGGAAGATAAGATAAGCTCACAGTTTGGAAAGAGATTTAGTTAGGGAACCTAATTGTGGAAAGACATTTTCTCAGACAGAGGACCTGAATTCACATGACAGAATAGACAGGCTGTGTTCTCAAATCAAATCAAATGTTATTTGTCACATACACATGGTTAGCAGATGTTAATGCGAGTGTAGCGAAATGCTTGTGCTTCTAGTTCTGACAATGCAGTAATAACCAACGAGTAATCTAACCTAACAATTCTACAACTACTACCTTATACACACAAGTGTAAAGGGATAAAGAATATGTACATAAAGATATATGAATAAGTGATGGTACAGAACGGCATAGGCAAGATGCAGTAGATGGTATCGAGACTGCATTCTGACTGATGTTTGATTGTTGTTTTATGCTACATTAAATCATGTTGTTTATATAAGATCTTACTCAAAAATAGGCCCATTTTTATTTATTTTTTCTCTTGAGACATGATCATGTCTAAAATCGGATTACAATTAAAACATTTCTCTTTTTTAAATTTTATTATGGATTTGGACTGATTGAATTCATCTATAAACCCTTAGATGTTCATTATATGATTTAGATATTTTACAATACAAATTATTAAATGGATGAATAATGCAACCATTTTAAATGTAAACATGTTCTCCAGCACAAAATGGTTATCAGCCAATTAAAATAGTTGATTTACTTGCAGTTGACAGAACACTAAATTGTACATGTTGTAACAACCTCATATTTTTTTCCCCCCTCGAAGCACATGGATGTGTGTCAACCAGAAACAACAACATAGGATTTAGTCATACTGTATATACGTGACAATGTTGTCTAATGTTAGTAGTAGCTAGTAGTCTAGTCAAGGAAGCATAAATGCAATATTGGTACACAACATTTTGGTACAGACCAATGAATTTGTAGGTTTAAAATATCCCTCTAGTAGCCAAAGTTGACCTATTTTAAGAAATGCCATTGGTTGGTGGACGTAAAGTCCAAAGTCTTTGATAGGCTGATGAAGAATTCGTTCTGGTGAGCATAGGATTATCGTGCGCCATGTTATCCAATGGTACCAGCTACAATTTAGCGTTCTGTCAACTGCAAGTAAATAAACTAAAATAAATTGTGCCAGCGAACCTGTTTTAAATTTAAACGGTTGTTTATGTTCGCAACTATGGACTCAGTGTATTTCTGGACTCTAACCTCATGAATTTAGTCTTTTGGTTTCATTTAATTAATTTGTGTACTAAGACTCTAGTCAGTCTGTATAGCTGAAGCATTATAGATCCCGCTATAGAAATGTAAAGGTCATTTCGGATTGAGCCGACATAAACAGGGTTTACCTTGATTGCGGTCTCCACGAAAGCGGTAACATTGCCTTTAAATTTCATTAACGCTGTAAAGCTGAACTTCCGCGATGCAGATTCTAATAGAACCCTTTGTCTTCAAGCTGAAGGTTAATGTGATGATGTTGTTCTGATAACGTTGATACGTTGTTGAAATGAACAACATCCACTATCTGATGAATGTTCCCATCAGTATTATTCCCCGTATCACAGAACAACATCCACTACCTGATGAATGTTCCCATCAGTATTATTCCCCGTATCACAGAACAACATCCACTACCTGATGAATGTTCCCATCAGTATTATTCCCCGTATTACAGAACAACATTCACTACCTGATGAATGTTCCCATCAGTATTATTCCCCGTATCACAGAACAACATCCACTACCTGATGAATGTTCCCATCAGTATTATTCCCCGTATTACAGAACAACATTCACTACCTGATGAATGTTCCCATCAGTATTATTCCCCGTATCACAGAACAACATTCACTACCTGATGAATGTTCCCATCAGTATTATTCCCCGTATCACAGAACAACATCCACTACCTGATGAATGTTCCCATCAGTATTATTCCCCGTATCACAGAACAACATTCACTACCTGATGAATGTTCCCATCAGTATTATTCCCCGTATCACAGAACAACATCCACTACCTGATGAATGTTCCCATCAGTATTATTCCCCGTATTACAGAACAACATTCACTACCTGATGAATGTTCCCATCAGTATTATTCCCCGTATCACAGAACAACATTCACTACCTGATGAATGTTCCCATCAGTATTATTCCCCGTATCACAGAACAACATTCACTACCTGATGAATGTTCCCATCAGTATTATTCCCTCAGAGTGAAAGAGGAGGACGAGGTTACTGTCACAGTGAAAGAAGAGGAAGACGTTTTTGCTGTCAATATACAGGGGATATAGTGGCAGTGTCTGGCCATCCAGAATCACAGCAGCACTGACTTCTGCCCCGTGGATGCTGTCAATATACAGGGGATATAGTGGTAGTGTCTGGCCTCAGAATCACAACAGGGGATATAGTGGTAGTGTCTGGCCTCAGAATCACAACAGGGGATATAGTGGTAGTGTCTGGCCATCCAGAATCACAACAGGGGATATAGTGGTAGTGTCTGGCCTTCCAGAATCACAACAGGGGATATAGTGGTAGTGTCTGGCCTCAGAATCACAACAGGGGATATAGTGGTAGTGTCTGGCCTTCCAGAATCACAACAGGGGATATAGTGGTAGTGTCTGGCCTTCCAGAATCACAACAGGGGATATAGTGGTAGTGTCTGGCCTTCCAGAATCACAACAGGGGATATAGTGGTAGTGTCTGGCCTCAGAATCACAGCAGGGGATATAGTGGTAGTGTCTGGCCTTCCAGAATCACAACAGGGGATATAGTCGTAGTGTCTGGCCTCAGAATCACAACAGGGGATATAGTGGTAGTGTCTGGCCTCAGAATCACAACAGGGGATATAGTGGTAGTGTCTGGCCTTCCAGAATCACAGCAGGGGATATAGTGGTAGTGTCTGGCCTTCCAGAATCACAACAGGGGATATAGTGGTAGTGTCTGGCCATCCAGAATCACAACAGGGGATATAGTGGTAGTGTCTGGCCATCCAGAATCACAACAGGGGATATAGTGGTAGTGTCTGGCCTCAGAATCACAACAGGGGATATAGTGGTAGTGTCTGGCCTTCCAGAATCACAACAGGGGATATAGTGGTAGTGTCTGGCCTTCCAGAATCACAACAGGGGATATAGTGGTAGTGTCTGGCCTTCCAGAATCACAACAGGGGATATAGTGGTAGTGTCTGGCCTCAGAATCACAACAGGGGATATAGTGGTAGTGTCTGGCCTCAGAATCACAACAGGGGATATAGTGGTAGTGTCTGGCCTTCCAGAATCACAGCACACTGACTTCTGCCCCGTGGATGCTGTCAATATACAGGGGATATAGTGGTAGTGTCTGGCCTCAGAATCACAACAGGGGATATAGTGGTAGTGTCTGGCCTCAGAATCACAACAGGGGATATAGTGGTAGTGTCTGGCCATCCAGAATCACAACAGGGGATATAGTGGTAGTGTCTGGCCTTCCAGAATCACAACAGGGGATATAGTGGTAGTGTCTGGCCATCCAGAATCACAACAGGGGATATAGTGGTAGTGCCTGAACTTCCAGAATCACAACAGGGGATATAGTGGTAGTGTCTGAACTTCCAGAATCACAACAGGGGATATAGTGGTAGTGTCTGGCCTTCCAGAATCACAACAGGGGATATAGTGGTAGTGTCTGGCCTTCCAGAATCACAACAGGGGATATAGTGGTAGTGTCTGGCCATCCAGAATCACAACAGGGGATATAGTGGTAGTGTCTGGCCTTCCAGAATCACAACAGGGGATATAGTGGTAGTGTCTGGCCTCAGAATCACAACAGGGGATATAGTGGTAGTGTCTGGCCTTCCAGAATCACAACAGGGGATATAGTGGTAGTGCCTGGCCTTCCAGAATCACAACAGGGGATATAGTGGTAGTGTCTGGCCTCAGAATCACAACAGGGGATATAGTGGTAGTGTCTGGCCTTCCAGAATCACAACAGGGGATATAGTGGTAGTGTCTGGCCTTCCAGAATCACAACAGGGGATATAGTGGTAGTGTCTGGCCTTCCAGAATCACAACAGGGGATATAGTGGTAGTGTCTGAACTTCCAGAATCACAACAGGGGATATAGTGGTAGTGTCTGAACTTCCAGAATCACAACAGGGGATATAGTGGTAGTGTCTAGCCTCAGAATCACATTAGGGGATATAGTGGTGGTGTCTGGCCTTCCAGAATCACAACAGGGGATATAGTGGTAGTGTCTGGCCATCCAGAATCACAACAGGGGATATAGTGGTAGTGTCTGGCCTCAGAATCACAACAGGGGATATAGTGGTAGTGTCTGGCCATCCAGAATCACAACAGCACACTGACTTCTGCCCCGTGGATGCTGTCAATATACAGGGGATATAGTGGTAGTGTCTGGCCATCCAGAATCACAACAGGGGATATAGTGGTAGTGTCTGGCCTTCCAGAATCACAACAGGGGATATAGTGGTAGTGTCTGGCCTTCCAGAATCACAACAGGGGATATAGTGGTAGTGTCTGGCCATCCAGAATCACAACAGCACACTGACTTCTGCCCCGTGGATGCTGTCAATATACAGGGGATATAGTGGTAGTGTCTGAACTTCCAGAATCACAACAGGGGATATAGTGGTAGTGTCTGAACTTCCAGAATCACAGCAGGGGATATAGTGGTAGTGTCTGGCCTTCCAGAATCACAACAGGGGATATAGTGGTAGCGTCTGGCCATCCAGAATCACAACAGGGGATATAGTGGTAGTGTCTAGCCTCAGAATCACATTAGGGGATATAGTGGTGGTGTCTGGCCTTCCAGAATCACAACAGGGGATATAGTGGTAGTGTCTGGCCATCCAGAATCACAGCAGGGGATATAGTGGTAGTGTCTGGCCATCCAGAATCACAACAGCACACTGACTTCTGCTCCGTGGACGCACATCGTTTTCCTCATGTCAGTTAACCTGTCTATGTCTAACCTGTCTATGTCTAACTAACCTTAAATTAAGACCAAGAAGCGTCTCGTCCTCTAGATTATGTCACGCTAGAAGCATCGCCTGAAAGACGCACATCGCCATCTGCTGACTGGAGTGGGTACAGGAATTGTTTAATTTATTTTTCATTTCTTTCAAATGTGTAATATTATATTGAGACATAGAAAGATATGATTTTGTTGATCGATTAGTGAGAATTTAAAATAAACTTCACATCTACTACACAACTGTATTCAATGCAAATTCTGATTCATTCAGTCAACAGATAATATCAAAATAAACAACTAGCTCTATACAGCTTCTACATAGTGGAATAACATTGATGGGAACACTCATGTTTTTCCATGTTAACAACTTATCAATGTTATTATAAAAACCCCACCACATTTTCATAGTCCTTTATCTGGACGACTAGTAAACAAATTAACTAAATTAAACAAAACGACTAAATTCAAGAGGTTTCAAAGTTCAAAAATCAAGAAATGCACATTCTATTAATCTATTCAATAATTTACATGGTGCAATATCTAAATCATGAAATCAAATTAATTTAGTGAAAAGCCAGATGATATCAAATTCAAGAGGATAAACGTTAAAATCAAGAAATCCAAAACTCCATTAATCTATATAATAATATCCCCAAAATGTAATGAACAACAGATGGTTTATAGTTGTATCCATTAAAGCTCATAATCAAATCAGAATACAAATTGTATTTAATCTGATTTTAGACATGATCAGGTCTACAGATAAACTAAAACAAAGGTCTATTTTGTTAATGATTTTATATAAACAATAGGATTTCATTTGGCATGAACAAAAACCTAAATTCTCAGGTCAAAAACATAAGTCGGAACACAGCCTCTCTATTCTCTCATGTGTTTTCAGGTCCTCTGACTGGGAAAATGTCTTTCCACACTGAGAGCAGTGGTATGTCTTCTCCTCCTGTGTATGTATTATTGCATGCTTATTCAGATGTCTTAAATTGATAAAACTCTTTCCACACAGGGAGCATTGGTAGGGCTTTTCTTGTGTGTGTGTTGTCTCATGCTCTTTTAGGCTCCCTAACTGGGTAAACCACTTTCCACACAGATAACATTGGAAAGGCTTTTCCCCTGTGTGTATCCTCTCATGCTCCTTCAGGCTCCTTAAGCGTGTAAGACGCTTTCCACACTGGGAACATTGGAAAAGCTTTTCCCCTGTGTGTATCCTCTCATGCTCCTTCAGGCTCCTTAAGCGTGTAAGACACTTTCCACACTGGGAACATTGGAAAGGCTTTTCCCCTGTGTGTATCGTCTCATGCTGCTTTAGGCTCCTTAACCTGGCGAAACTCATCCCACACTGGGAACAGTTGTACGGTTTCTCTCCAGAGTGTATTCTCTTATGCTCCCTCAGGTTTCCTAACAAAGTAAAACTCTTTCTACACTGGGAACATTGGAAAGGCCTTTCTCCTGTGTGTGTCCTCTCATGCCGTTTTAGGTCCCATGATAGGGAAAATCTCTTTTCACATTGGGAGCAGTGGTGTTGTCTCACTGGTTTGGGTGTCACTGGTTCTGGTCCCCCTGAAGGACTCTTTCCGCTGTCAGAATGAGAGTCTGGTCTCTCTCCTGCCAAAGACAAACAGATTATTTAGTTAAATACTTAATAGAGAACTGAATCAACGTCTACATGATAAAACTGGCTCCATGTTAGAGGAGGAGCCTGGTGAAGAGCTCCGGTCTGAGTAACTGACTGACGCTGCTCCCTCTGTGACATCGCCGCTCCCTCCGTGACATCGCCGCTCCCTCCGTGACATCGCCGCTCCCTCCTTTTAAACTACTGCCCAGCCTTTCTGAACTGCCTGGCTGAAACAACACCTTATCATCTGAAGCTGTGGAATACCATCACCTAGACCTGCCAGATCTCTACATGTGTTTTGTTAGTTTTTACAGTCTGAGATTGTCTTTGTGATGAAAAGTGTTGTATAAAATACATCATTATTATTATTACTACTATTGTTATACTATCAGGTTTAGTCCCCCAGTCACATCATGAATTTAAAATATTACTCTGCCATTTTGTTTATTCATGCCCCCCTTCAGTCCTTGATTTCCCCTCAATAAGTCTAAATAATGATATATATATACAGTGGGGAGAACAAGTATAATGGACTGTCATTGTTACAATCTTAATTTCACCTACAGGACTGACGTTACCTACTTTTAGGAGGGCATGTCATTTTATTGAATGGTTTCCCCCCCTTGCCGTCTCCCGACAATAGGGCCTGCTCCGCTACTTCTCCTGACAGGTTAAAACTTCTTAGGGACAGGGGGCAGTATTGGGAAGTTTAGATGACTGATGTGCCCAAAGTAAACTGCCTGTTACTCAGGCCCAGAAGCTAGGATATGCATATGCATAGGTAGTATTGGGTAGAAAAGTTTCTAAAACTGTTAAAATAATGTCTGTGAGTATAACAGAACTGACTTGGCAGGCGAAACCCAGAGGACAATCCATCCAGGAAATCTTTTTTTTGAGGGGGCAGTACGTATTTATCTGGACAGGGAAGATAACAGTTTAATGTGGCTCTGTACTCCCCTACGTATTTATCTGGACAGGGAAGATAACAGTTTAATGTGGCTCTGTACTCCCCTACGTATTTATCTGGACAGGGAAGATAACAGTTTAATGTGGCTCTGTACTCCCCTACGTATTTATCTGGACAGGGAAGATAACAGTTTAATGTGGCTCTGTACTCCCCTACGTATTTATCTGGACAGGGAAGATAACAGTTTAATGTGGCTCTGTACTCCCCTACGTATTTATCTGGACAGGGAAGATAACAGTTTAATGTGGCTCTGTACTCCAGCATTTTAGATTTGAGATCAAATGTTTCATATGAGACAAAGGAACAGAAGGTCACCTTTTATTTGAGGGTATTTTCAGGGTATCTGTTCTACCATTTAGAAATAAAATCACTTCATGTATCTAGTCCCCCCATTTGAATGGAGGATTTGGACAAATTCACTTATATGTGTATTAAAGTATTTGGTCCCATATTCCAAGAACGTAATAACTACATCAAGCTTGTGACTCTACAAACGTGTTGGATACATTTTCAGTTTGTTTTGGTTGTGTTTCAGATGATGTTGAACCCAACAGAAATGAACGGTGTTGGGTTCTGAGAATATGAAATATACTTATTCATGAACATGAGGGAGAGAGGGTAATGTATGACGTTTACATTATATCAGGGATCCTATTGAAAGAGATCACATGTGGCAGGTATTGATAAGGGGAGAGAGCCATGGATTAGTGATGAAGAGGGGTCGAGGTCAGGCATTGATAAGGGGAGAGAGCCATGGATTAGTGATGAAGGGGGGTCGAGGTCAGGGCAGGCATTGATAAGGGGAGAGAGCCATGGATTAGTGATGAAGGGGGGTTGAGGTCAGGGCAGGCATTGATAAGGGGAGAGAGCCATGGATTAGTGATGAAGGGGGGTCGAGGTCAGGGCAGGCATTGATAAGGGGAGAGAGCCATGGATTAGTGATGAAGGGGGGTCGAGGTCAGGGCAGGCATTGATAAGGGGAGAGAGCCATGGATTAGTGATGAAGGGGGGTCGAGGTCAGGTCAGGCATTGATAAGGGGAGAGAGCCATGGATTAGTGATGAAGGGGGGTCGAGGTCAGGCATTGATAAGGGGAGAGAGCCATGGATTAGTGATGAAGGGGGGGTCGAGGTCAGGCATTGATAAGGGGAGAGAGCCATGGATTAGTGATGAAGGGGGGTCGAGGTCAGGGCAGGCATTGATAAGGGGAGAGAGCCATGGATTAGTGATGAAGGGGGGTCGAGGTCAGGGCAGGCATTGATAAGGGGAGAGAGCCATGGATTAGTGATGAAGGGGGGTTGAGGTCAGGCATTGATAAGGGGAGAGAGCCATGGATTAGTGATGAAGGGGGGTTGAGGTCAGGCATTGATAAGGGGAGAGAGCCATGGATTAGTGATGAAGAGGGGGTCGAGGTCAGGTCAGGCATTGATAAGGGGAGAGAGCCATGGATTAGTGATGAAGGGGGGTCGAGGTCAGGGCAGGCATTGATAAGGGGAGAGAGCCATGGATTAGTGATGAAGAGGGGTCGAGGTCAGGCATTGATAAGGGGAGAGAGCCATGGATTAGTGATGAAGGGGGGTTGAGGTCAGGCATTGATAAGGGGAGAGAGCCATGGATTAGTGATGAAGGGGGGTCGAGGTCAGGGCAGGCATTGATAAGGGGAGAGAGCCATGGATTAGTGATGAAGGGGGGTCGAGGTCAGGTCAGGCATTGATAAGGGGAGAGAGCCATGGATTAGTGATGAAGGGGGGTTGAGGTCAGGCATTGATAAGGGGAGAGAGCCATGGATTAGTGATGAAGGGGGGTTGAGGTCAGGCATTGATAAGGGGAGAGAGCCATGGATTAGTGATGAAGAGGGGGTCGAGGTCAGGGCAGGCATTGATAAGGGGAGAGAGCCATGGATTAGTGATGAAGGGGGGTCGAGGTCAGGCATTGATAAGGGGAGAGAGCCATGGATTAGTGATGAAGAGGGGTCGAGGTCAGGGCAGGCATTGATAAGGGGAGAGAGCCATGGATTAGTGATGAAGGGGGGTCGAGGTCAGGGCAGGCATTGATAAGGGGAGAGAGCCATGGATTAGTGATGAAGGGGGGGTCGAGGTCAGGCATTGATAAGGGGAGAGAGCCATGGATTAGTGATGAAGGGGGGTTGAGGTCAGGGCAGGCATTGATAAGGGGAGAGAGCCATGGATTAGTGATGAAGAGGGGTCGAGGTCAGGGCAGGCATTGATAAGGGGAGAGAGCCATGGATTAGTGATGAAGGGGGGTCGAGGTCAGGCATTGATAAGGGGAGAGAGCCATGGATTAGTGATGAAGGGGGGTTGAGGTCAGGGCAGGCATTGATAAGGGGAGAGAGCCATGGATTAGTGATGAAGGGGGGTCGAGGTCAGGCATTGATAAGGGGAGAGAGCCATGGATTAGTGATGAAGGGGGGTCGAGGTCAGGGCAGGCATTGATAAGGGGAGAGAGCCATGGATTAGTGATGGGGGGGGGTCGAGGTCAGGTCAGGCATTGATAAGGGGAGAGAGCCATGGATTAGTGATGAAGGGGGGTCGAGGTCAGGCATTGATAAGGGGAGAGAGCCATGGATTAGTGATGAAGGGGGGTCGAGGTCAGGGCAGGCCTTGATAAGGGAAGAGAGCCATGGATTAGTGATGCAGGGGGGTCGAGGTCAGGGCAGGCATTGATAAGGGGAGAGAGCCATGGATTAGTGATGAAGGGGGGTCGAGGTCAGGGCAGGCATTGATAAGGGGAGAGAGCCATGGATTAGTGATGAAGGGGGGTCGAGGTCAGGGCAGGCATTGATAAGGGGAGAGAGCCATGGATTAGTGATGAAGGGGGGTCGAGGTCACGTCACGTTAAGGGAGGAAGAAAAGTGTATGGCCCGTATTATTTAGTGTCCAGTAAAGTGCAGTAAAGTTTTTGTCTAATGCAGCTGGATTGACCCTCTGGGAAGAATAAACTGGTTCAGCTTTTGTCCGTTGGGTTTTAACTCTGAGAATTAGAACCTAACAACGGTAAATAATGTATTGTGTCATACGAATCACACAAGAATAGAATATGTTTCTGAACACTTTGTGGATGCTAACATGATGGGTTCGGTAGGTAGCCTAGTGGTTAGAGCTTTGGGCCAGTAACCGAAATGTTGCTGGGTCGAATCCCCGAGCTGACAATTTAAAAATCTGTCGTTCTGCCCTGTTCACCGGTAGGCCGCCATTGTAAATAAGAATCAGTTCTTAACTGACTTGCCTGGTTAAATAAAATAGTTTTGGGGGATAATCATGAATGGATCATGAATAACAATGAGTGAGAAAGGTAGAGCCATAAATATCATACCCCTTATTTGTACTTAAACGTTGTTTATCTCCACTGTCCTAATGAACAGATAGGGGAGAGTAGCTGAGGGCTTGAAGGAATGGAACAACTCTAATTCAGTCTCCACTGTCCTAATGAACAGATAGGGGAGAGTAGCTGAGGGCTTGAAGGAATGGAACAACTCTAATTCAGTCTCCACTGTCCTAATGAACAGATAGGGGAGAGTAGCGGAGGGCTTGAAGGAATGGAACAACTCTAATTCAGTCTCCACTGTCCTAATGAACAGATAGGGGAGAGTAGCGGAGGGCTTGAAGGAATGGAACAACTCTAATTCAGTCTCCACTGTCCTAATGAACAGATAGGGGAGAGTAGCGGAGGGCTTGAAGGAATGGAACAACTCTAATTCAGTCTCCACTGTCCTAATGAACAGATAGGGGAGAGTAGCTGAGGGCTTGAAGGAATGGAACAACTCTAATTCAGTCTCCACTGTCCTAATGAACAGATAGGGGAGAGTAGCGGAGGGCTTGAAGGAATGGAACAACTCTAATTCAGTCTCCACTGTCCTAATGAACAGATAGGGGAGAGTAGCGGAGGGCTTGAAGGAATGGAACAACTCTAATTCAGTCTCCACTGTCCTAATGAACAGATAGGGGAGAGTAGCTGAGGGCTTGAAGGAATGGAACAACTCTAATTCAGTCTCCACTGTCCTAATGAACAGATAGGGGAGAGTAGCGGAGGGCTTGAAGGAATGGAACAACTCTAATTCAGTCTCCACTGTCCTAATGAACAGATAGGGGAGAGTAGGGGAGGGCTTGAAGGAATGGAACAACTCTAATTCAGTCTCCACTGTCCTAATGAACAGATAGGGGAGAGTAGCGGAGGGCTTGAAGGAATGGAACAACTCTAATTCATAGACAGAGCTGTGGATGCAAGGACCCACCATGAGATCAAAATGATCGTTTTAACCACGTTTTGAGACAAATACAGTGTTTGTTTACATTTGCATTGTTTACACACAACGGAGGTTTACAAGCTTATATTTGGGGTTCTGGTGAGGAGCACATTTCAGTGCAATGCCCCTTTGGCTTTAAAACTACACATTAGTTCAACAACTGCAGAGTTTCTGGCTGTGTTATTAAGACAGTACTCACTGGTGTTAATCAGATCTTCAGTCTCCTCTTCCTCTCCTTCATCTCTCAAAACATCCTCCTCTTCTTCTATCAATGTTACATCCTCCTCTTCCTCCTTTTTCATTCTGAAAGCTTCTACCTCCTCTTCTTCCACTGTGACAGCCTCTATCCCCTCTTCCTCTTTCACTCTAAAATGTTCCTTCTCTTCTTTCACTGTAACATCCTTCTCTTCCTCCTTTTTCATTCTGAAGGCATCTACCTCTTCTTCTACTGTGACAGCCTCTATCCCCTCTTCCTCTTTCACTCTAAACTGTTCCTTCTCTTCTTCTTTCAATGTTATGGCCTCCTCTTCCTCATTTTTTATTCTGAAAACTTCTATCCCCTCTTCCTCTTTCACTCTAAAATGTTCCTTCTCTTCTTTCAGTGTTATGGCCTCCTCTTCCTCATTTTTTATTCTGAAAACTTCTATCCCCTCTTCCTCTTTCACTCTAAAATGTTCCTTCTCTTCTTCTTTCAGTGTTATGGCCTCCTCTTCCTCATTTTTTAATCTGAAAACTTCTATCCCCTCTTCCTCTTTCACTCTAAAATGTTCCTTCTCTTCTTCTTTCAGTGTTATGGCCTCCTCTTCCTCATTTTTTAATCTGAAAACTTCTATCCCCTCTTCCTCTTTCACTCTAAAATGTCCATTCTCTTCTTCTTTCAATGTTATGGCCTCCTCTTCCTCCTTTTTCATTCTGAAAACTTCTTCCTCTCCTTTTACTGTAATATCCCCCTCCTCTTCTTTCATGACAATGTTCAGCCCCAGAGCTTCTTTCTCCGTCCAGCAGACCACGTCTTCTTTAGAAGGAGGAGAGTAGCTTAGTGACCTCATGGTCGGGCTAGCTAGCATTAGCGATAAGCTTAGTGCTAGACTCAGTATAATCAACACATTTGTACATTTAACAAGCAAATTACTTGAAGTTAAATAGTAAATACGTAAGATTGTGTTAAAAACACCGAGATCAATATACACAAAAATGGTCCAAAGAGCTTGTTTTCGGTTGTATGTTGGCTACCAGGCTACGGAGGTGGTTGAATGAATCAGTATCCGTGTTGTTGAAACAGCTTCCGGTGTCGTGTGGTCCACTAGATATGACGTCACCAGCTGAAGACGCATATCGCAGTCAGCTGACTGGAATGGGTAACGTAGTTTAGAAAAATATTCACTACATTGTTTATTAATTTAAAGATGAGCAAATATGTTTTGTCTGACTTCTTACAGCCAATACTTTCGTCTATGCAGACCTGTAGCTACATGTGAATATGTACATTATGAATATATAATGGTAGAATAGTTCCGTGTAGCTCAGTAGGTAAAGCATTGTGCTTGCAACGCCAGGGTTGTTGGTTTGATACCCGCGGGGGACTAGTACGAAAATGTATGCAAACACTAATGTAAGTAGATCTGCGTCTGCTTTAATGAATAACATGTTAAACAAAATTAAGACCTAGTTAAGGATTAACTCCAATCTTGAAAATATAATGTCAGTTGTAAGCTACCGAGGAGGTGGCTGACTGACTGCTGCTGTTGTTGAAGAAGCGTCCTGTCCTCTAGATTACACGTCACGCTGGTAGCGTCGCCTCAAAGAAGCACATCGTCATCTGCCGACTGGTGTCATACGTTTATTTTATTTTCAGAACTTCAGAACTAAAATACTAATTTTATATTGACATGTATAAAGAGAAGCAAGCAGGTGTTGATTGATTAGACGTCATGACAATTTAAAACATACTATCCTACTATTTTGTCATTCAGTGAAAACGAACAGATAATTGTTTATTCGTTTATTAAGTAAAACTGCGAAATGGAGAGTTGAAAATAAAGAGAAGGGAGGGTCACAAAAGGGAAGTTTGGGAATGATTTGCTGAAAGAGCAAGATGATAACTATGTCATGTGTGATGAATGTGAGGCCCGATACAACTTTGCTCCCATTGGAAACAACGCCGATGATTGATCTGGGGTTAGTTATCAGTACGCTGCATTCATAACCAAGTGGGAATTTACCACATACGAATGGGAAAAATACACATGATCGGCCATCCAACTGGTATTTACGACTTTACAACTGGAAAATCCCGACCTCCCACTTGGTTACGAACACAACATTATTGGTTGCCACACCTCAGTCCACCTCATTCACCTGAAAGGGGTGGGGCTATCTCTTTAAATGGCCCCACCTGCAGTCTTTGGCCGTGTTCCTCTGTTCCTGACGTTGCTGACGTTGCTGACAGAGCTGACAGAGCTGACAGAGCTGACAGAGCTGACAGAGCTGACAGAGCTGACAGAGCTGACAGGGCTGACAGAGCTGACAGGGCTGACAGTGCCTGGACAGGTATTTGCACATGTTATAGTAATGGGCTCGTACGAGCGGATCACTGTTGTCAAGTCACCGCCTTTCAAAGTGTGATGCATTTTGGGGATAAACAGTGTCCGACTTGCGACTACATGAACTTTAAAACAACCATTTGATCAAAGATCATAAAGTCGACTGCGGACAGCTACAGCTTTCAACCAGCTGTAACTTACAGCCATTGGCTGCATTGGGGAGGCTATATTGTCAACCAATCATCAGGATGTTTCTGTTTTGACCCACACAAACAGGACCAATTATTTCAACATTTTGTGACTTTACAGCCTTATTCAAAAATATATTAAATTAAATTGTTCCTCATCTATCTTCACACAATACCCCATAATGACAAAAACAGGTTTTTAGAAATGTTTGCAAATGGGTCAAAAATAAATAAATAAAACCACCTTATTTACATAAGTATACAAACCCTTTGTTATGAGAATCGAAATTAAGATCAGGTACTTTGTTTTTACACGGCTGCTACTCGCTGTTAATTATCTATGCATAGTCACTTTACCCCGACCTACATGCACAAATTACCTGGACTAACCTGTACCCCTGCACGTTGACTCTGTACCCGTACCCCCTGTATGTAGCCTCCACATTGACTCTGTACCAGTACCCCCTGTATATAGCCTCCACATTGACTCTGTACCAGTACCCCCTGTATATAGCCTCCTCACATTGCCTCTGTACCAGTACCCCCTGTATATAGCCTCCTCACATTGACTCTGTACCGGTACCCCCTGTATATAGCCTCCTCACATTGCCTCTGTACCAGTACCCCCTGTATATAGCCTCCTCACATTGACTCTGTACCAGTACCCCCTGTATATAGCCTCCACATTGACTCTGTACCAGTACCACCTGTATGTAGCCTCCACATTGACTCTGTACCAGTACCCCCTGTATATAGCCTCCACATTGACTCTGTACCAGTACCCCCTGTATATAGCCTCCACATTGACTCTGTACCTGTACCCCCTGTATATAGCCTCCTCACATTGACTCTGTACCGGTACCCCCTGTATATAGCCTCCTCACATTGACTCTGTACCGGTACCCCCTGTATATAGCCTCCTCACATTGACTCTGTACCGGTACCCCCTGTATATAGCCTTCTCACATTGACTCTGTACTTGTACCCCCTGTACAATATCATATTACACAAGGACCTTAAGGGACATAAACACAGTTATCGTTCAAACATGCAGAGTATTTAATTGTCTTAAAATACCGTTCAATTTCTTTTTGCAAGGTAATAAAATGTGGTGTTTTGTTTGTAAATTTACATTTGTGAATATGAAATTTGGTCAAAAGAATAATGAAATTAATTACATTAAATTGTTTCAACTTATTTCTATCGTAGGTAAAGAATCCAAGCAATACATCTCTCCACAATAGTGTAACATGTGTTCAAGTGATCAGAATTCCTTATAATGAAGTAAAAGACCCTCTGCATTCACAAGTTGGCTCACCAATAGGATATTATTTAGGAACCAATATTCTAAAAACAAATAAGTATTTTTATACAATATGTCCCGATTATTTCATATATAATATATATAATATACATATATAAAATGATGCTTATAAATTAAGGTCCGTAACAGGAAAAGCTGCCGATGAAAACCTGAGAGTTTCACAGGAACTCGTAGTACAGAGTAGATCCATATGACGTTCGAACATAGTGCATTGTAGGTAGTTTAGAAGATATCCGGAAATAAGTTAATAAATATGTAATAACATTAAAAACATAACTGTTTGTAAAAACTCAAGCTTCCTAACCTTCAACGTGTTGTCAGAAAATAAAATATGCATTTTACTCAACTGCGTTACCCACTCCAGTTAGCAAAAAGTAATGTGGGGCTTTAAGGCAACGCTGCTAGTGTGACGTATAATCTAGTGGACGGAACGCTTCTTTCAACAGCAACAATAGTCAGTCAGACACCTCGGTAGCTTGCTGGACACAATAGACGAACCAATAAAGCTCTTTAGACGCTTTAGTGTTTATTAGCCACTGTGTTTTAAACCCACTTCTGTCGTCTAGTTAGTTATCCGATTTAATTTCATATCTACGCTGTTATTAGTCAGCTAGAGGGCTGGTTAAGTTAGCATTAGCCTAGCTAGCTAACATCTCCGACCATGAGGTCACTAAGCTACTCTCCTCCTGATAAAGAAGAGGCGATATGCTGGACGGAGAAAGAGGTTCTCGTGAAAGAGGAAGAGGAAGAGGAGGCTGTTACAATACAAGTAGAGGGTGAGACTGTTACGGTGAAAGAAGAAGAGAAAGACGTTACAGTGAAAGAAGAGGAAGACGCGTTCAGAGTGAAAGAGGAGGAGGATGTTACAGTAAAAGAAGAGGAGGAGGAAGAGAAAGAGGAGGATACAGTTTTTGGAGTGAAAGAGGAGGAGGGGGAGATGACTGTTACGTCGAAAAAGGAGGAGGAGGAAACTGGATATCTGGGCCCCGTTTCCCAAAGTTATCTTAAGGCATCCAATGGTTCTAACGATGAAGTTAGCTGTGAGATGCTTTTGGGAAACCGGGCCCTGATTAACATTGGTAAGTACTGTCTTAAATACAGAGGCACAAACTCTGCAGTTGTTGAACTGATGTTTGGTGTTAAAGGGAAATCTGAAGTTGCTTTTAAATGATTTATAAATAGCCATTGATTCTTGAAGATTTTAAACTGTGTGGTTCCAGCCCTGAATGCTGATTGGCTGACAGCCGTGGTATATCAGACCGTATACCACGGGTATGACAAAACATTTTATTTTTACTGTTCTAATGACGTTGGTAACCAGTTTATAATAGCAATAAGGCATGTCAAGGGTTTGTGGTATAGGTAAACCAACACTGTATAGCCTCAAAACATGGTTAAAACTAGAATGTTGATATCGTGGATGGAATTTGAGAGTAGTTACATTTCTCCATCCATCATCTTATTACCAAAACAGTAGCGGAATGACATCTTTGTTATTGTTTGAACTGCAGATTGATTGATTGATTGGTTGGTTGGTTGATTGGTTGATTGGTTGATTGGTTGATTGATTGGTTGGTTGGTTGATTGTGGCTTTTAAAAAAAAAAACTTCTACAGGATCAGTGTCCCGAAATCTGGACAGTTGCTGCTCTGAAGGTAAATAATGTACTTCTATTCTGTAATCTAATCTTGCTCTGATTTGTCATCCTGAGGATCTCAGAGATAAAATGTAGATCGAATTGTTTGATAAAATCCATTTTTATATACTAACACGATCCGGTTTTGTATACAGTGTTTTGCATGAATTCCAGACTATTTCAACTTGCAACAAAACAATATATGAACTCTAATCTGCATCAAGTTGTTTAACCCGGTCAAGTTTGGTTCCAATCCCCAGACACTCTAGAAGGCAACCAAACTTGTTTCATCATTCTACATTATGTATTGGCTACGCAACACGTCAATTATACCATGAAGGTCAGCCATCATTACACACCAATGAGACGAGCTGTGTTCACTTGATTGACAGTGTCCTGGTCCAATGACCACCTATCGTTTTGAAACCTAGCTAGATAGCCAATGAGCTGGGCTTTCCAACAGGACGCACGGTAGTTTACTGGAGGTCATTTTGCAGGGCTCTGGCAGTGCACCTCCTTGCACAAAGGCGGAGGTAGCGGTCCTGCTGCTGGATTGTTGCCCTCCTACGGCCTCCTCCACGTCTCCTGATGTACTGGCCTGTCTCCTGGTAGCGCCTCCATGCTCTGGACACTACGCTGACAGACACAGCAAACCTTTTTGCCACAGCTCGCATTGATGTGCCATCCTGGATGAACTGCACTACCTGAGCCACTTGTGTGGGTTGTAGACTCCGTCTCATGCTACCACTAGAGTGAGAGCACCGCCAGCATTCAAAAGTGACCAAAACATCAGCCAGGAAGCATAGGAACTGAGAAGTGGTCTGTGGTCACCACCTGCAGAATCACTCCTTTTTTGGGGGTGTCTTGCTAATTGCCTATAATTTCCACCTTTTGTCTATTCCATTTGCACAACAGCATGTGAAATTTATTGTCAATCAGTGTTGCTTCCTAAGTGGACAGTTTGATTTCACAGAAGTGCGATTGACTTGGAGTTACATTGTGTTGTTTAAGTGTTCCCTTTATTTTTTTGAGCAGTGTATATATATATATTTTTTTATTTAACCAGGTAGGCTAGTTGAGAACAAGTTCTCATTTGCAACTGCGACCTGGCCAAGATAAAGCATAGCAGTGTGAACAGACAACAACACAGAGTTACACATGGAGTAAACAATAAACAAGTCAATAACATGGTAGAAAAAAAGAGAATCTATATACAATGTGTGCAAAAGGCATGAGGAGGTAGGCAATAAATCGAATAATTACAATTTAGCAGATTAACACTGGAGTGATAAATCATCAGATGATCATGTGCAAGTAGAGATACTGGTGTGCAAAAGAGCAGAAAAGTAAATAAATAAAAGCAGTGTGGGGGGTGAGGTAGGTAAATTGGGTGGGCTATATACCGATGGACTATGTACAGCTGCAGCGATCGGTTAGCTGCTCAGATAGCAGATGTTTAAAGTTGTTGAGGGAGATAAAAGTCTCCAACTTCAGAGATTTTTGCAATTCGTTCCAGTCGCAGGCAGCAGAGAACTGGAAGGAAAGGCGTCCAAATGAGGTTTTGGCTTTAGGGATGATCAGTGAGATACACCTGCTGGAGCGCGTGCTACGGGTGGGTGTAGCCATCGTGACCAGTGAACTGAGATAAGGCGGCACTTTACCTAGCATAGCCTTGTAGATGACCTGGAGCCAGTGGGTCTGACGACGAATATGTAGCGAGGGCCAGCCGACTAGGGCATACAGGTCGCAGTGGTGGGTCGTATAAGGTGCTTTAGTAACAAAACGGATGGCACTGTGATAAACTGCATCCAGTTTGCTGAGTAGAGTATTGGAAGCTATTTTGTAGATGACATCGCCGAAGTCGAGGATCGGTAGGATAGTCAGTTTTACTAGGGTAAGTTTGGCGGCGTGAGTGAAGGAGGCTTTGTTGCGAAATAGAAAGCCGACTCTAGATTTGATTTTGGATTGGAGATGTTTGATATGAGTCTGGAAGGAGAGTTTGCAGTCTAGCCAGACACCTAGGTACTTATAGATGTCCACATATTCTAGGTCGGAACCGTCCAGGGTGGTGATGCTAGTTGGGCGTGCGGGTGCAGGCAGCGAACGGTTGAAAAGCATGCATTTGGTTTTACTAGCGTTTAAGAGCAGTTGGAGGCCACGGAAGGAGTGTTGTATGGCATTGAAGCTCGTTTGGAGGTTAGATAGCACAGTGTCCAAGGAAGGGCCAGAAGTATACAGAATGGTGTCGTCTGCGTAGAGGTGGATCAGGGAATCGCCCGCAGCAAGAGCAACATCATTGATATATACAGAGAAAAGAGTCGGCCCGAGAATTGAACCCTGTGGTACCCCCATAGAGACTGCCAGAGGACCGGACAACATGTCCTCCGATTTGACACACTGAACTCTGTCTGCAAAGTAGTTGGTGAACCAGGCAAGGCAGTCATTAGAAAAACCGAGGCTACTGAGTCTGCCGATAAGAATATGGTGATTGACAGAGTCGAAAGGCTTGGCCAGGTCGATGAAGACGGCTGCACAGTACTGTCTGTTATCGATGGTGTTATGATATCATTTAGTACCTTGAGCGTGGCTGAGGTGCACCCGTGACCGGCTCGGAAACCGGATTGCACAGTGGAGAAGGTACGGTGGAATTCGAGACGGTCAGTGATCTGTTTGTTGACTTGGCTTTCGAAGAACTTAGATAGGCAGGGCAGGATGGATATAGGTCTGTAACAGTTTGGGTCCAGGGTGTCTCCCCCTTTGAAGAGGGGGATGACCGCGGCAGCTTTCCAATCCTTGGGGATCTCAGATGATACGAAGAAGAGGTTGAACAGGCTGGTAATAGGGGGTGCGACAATGGCGGCGGACAGTTTCAGAAATAGGGGGTCCAGATTGTCAAGCCCAGCTGATTTGTATGGGTCCAGGTTTTCCAGCTCTTTCAGAACATCTGCTATCTGGATTTGGGTAAAGGAGAAGCTGGGGAGGCTTGGGCGAGTAGCAGCGGGGGGGGCGGGGCTGTTGGCCAAGGTTGGAGTCGCCAGGAGGAAGGCATGGCCAGCCATTGAGAAATGCTTGTTGAAGTTTTCGATTATCACGGATTTATCGGTGGTGACCGTGTTACCTAGCCTCAGTGCAGTGGGCAGCTGGGAGGAGGTGCTCTTGTTCTCCATGGACTTTACAGTATCCCAGAACTTTTTGGAGTTAGAGCTACAGGATGCAAATTTCTGCTTGAAAAAGCTGGCCTTTGCTTTCCTGACTGACTGCGTGTATTGGTTCCTGACTTCCCTGAACAGTTGCATATCGCGGGGGCTCTTCGATGCTATTGCAGTTCGCCACCGGTTGTTTTTGTGCTGGTCGAGGGCAGTCAGGTCTGGAGTGAACCAAGGGCTATATCTGTTCTTCGTTCTGCATTTTTTGAACGGAGCATGCTTGTCTAATATGGTGAGGAAGTAACTTTTAAAGAATGACCAGGCGTCCTCAACTGACGGGATGAGGTCAATATCCTTCCAGGGTACCCGGGCCAGGTCGATTAGAAAGGCCTGCTCGCAGAAGTGTTTTAGGGAGCGTTTGGCAGTGATGAGGGGTGGTCGTTTGACCGCGGACCCGTAGCGGATACAGGCAATGAGGCAGTGATCGCTGAGATCTTGATTGAAGACAGCAGAGGTGTATTTGGAGGGCAAGTTGGTCAGGATAATGTCTATTAGGGTGCCCATGTTTACGGATTTAGGGTTGTACCTGGTGGGTTCCTTGATGATTTGTGTGAGATTGAGGGCATCTAGCTTAGATTGTAGGACTGCCGGGGTGTTAAGCATATCCCAGTTTAGGTCACCTAACAGAACAAACTCTGAAGTTAGATGGGGAGCGATCAATTCACAGATGGTGTCCAGGGCACAGCTGGGAGCTGAGGGGGGTCGGTAGTAGGCGGCAACAGTGAGAGACTTATTTCTGGAGAGATTAATTTTTAAAATTAGAAGTTCGAACTGTTTGGTCATAGACCTGGAAAGTATGACAGAACTTTGCAGGCTATCTCTGCAGTAGATTGCAACTCCTCCCCCTTTGGCAGTTCTATCTTGACGGAAAGTGTTATAGTTGGGTATGGAAATCTGAGAATTTTTGGTGGCCTTCCTAAGCCAGGATTCAGACATGGCAAGGACATCAGGGTTGGCAGAGTGTGCTAAAGCGGTGAGTAAGACAAACTTAGGGAGGAGGCTTCTGATGTTGACATGCATGAGGCCAAGGCTTTTTCGATCACAGAAGTCAACAAATGAGGGTGCCTGGGGACATGCAGGGCCTGGGTTTACCTCCACATCACCCGAGGAACAGAGGAGTAGTAGGATGAGGGTGCGGCTAAAGGCTATCAAAACTGGTCGCCTAGAGCGTTGGAGACAAGGAATAAAAGGAGCAGATTTATGGGCGTGGTAGAATAGATTCTGGGCATAATTTGCAGACGGGTATGGTGGGGCATGGGTACAGCGGAGGCAAGCCCAGGCACTGGGTGATGATAAGAGAGGTTGTATCTCTGGACATGCTGGTCTCAATGGGTGAGGTCACCGCATGTGTGGGAGGTGGGACAAAGGAGGTATCAGAGGTACGGAGAGTGGAACTACGGGGTCCATTGCAAACCAAAACAATGATAATGATAACTAGCCCGAACAACAGTATACAAGGCATATTGATATTTGAGAGAGACATACAGTAAGGCATAAAGTGATTGCAGGTCTTGATTGGGAGAGCTAGCTAAAACAACAGGTGAGATAACAGCAGCTAGTCAGCTAACACAGCAACAGCAGGTAAAAATGGCGACGACTAGGCAGAGAGGGTCGGATTAACTACACACAGAGCCTGAGTTAAAACACAGAGGCGACAGATAAAACACAAATAAACAGAATGGAGTACCGTGAATTAATGGACAGTCCGGCAGGCATCAGCTATGTAGCCAAGTGATCATAGTGTCCAGGGGGCAGCCGTAGATGGAGCAGGGAAGCCGCCACTAAGCTAGCACGCGGCGTTTAAAGTTAGTAGCCCGGGGGGTGGTCTGCTCAGACGGAGTGGGTCTGCTCAGACGGAGGCCGGTTGAGGGCACAGCGGATGGGGTATTCGTCTGCAGACCAGACGTGGTCGTGTCGACAGAGAATCCAAGCCGGATGGCGATGGCGAAAGAGAGGTTGTGATTGTAGAATTGTGTTTGCTAACTGGTGCTAGCTTCGTGGCAGTGGCGCTAGCTGCGCTAGCTGCAAGCTAGCTGTGAGGATCAGAAGTAGTGGCCCAGGGATTACGGCAGGAATCCGGCGTTGTTGTCGAGAGACAGTCCGATGCTGGTACATTGGTGAGTAATATCCAGGCTAATAACAGGGCTGGTGTCTGTGCAGAAGGTAAAAGCTGCTAGCAGCGGCTAAAAATGGCTAAATAGCTTGTAGCTGATTAGCTGGTTAGCTACTGGGGGTTCTTGAATGTGTTCCAAAGTAAAAAAAATAATAGCGATTCCGTATCACATTGGGTGAGGTAGGTTACCGGAAGGTATAATCGAATTAAAAATCGAAAAGAGATAGATTTTTAATTTTTTTTATATATACAAGAAATACGAAAAATACAAACGTACACGAGAGGACTAAACAAACACGTCTACACTGAAGTTATGGGTTCTACAGTAGGTCTATGTTATTGTTAGGTGAAGTTATGGGTCCTACAGTAGGTCTATGGTATTGTTAGGTGAAGTTATGGGTCCTACAGTAGGTCTATGTTGTTAGATGAAGTTATGGGTCCTACCGTAGGTCTATGTTATTGTTAGGTGAAGTTATGGGTCCTACAGTAGGTCTATGTTGGGTGAAGTTATGGGTCCTACAGTAGGTCTATGTTATTGTTATGTGAAGTTATGGGTCCTACAGTAGGTCTATGTTGTTGTTAGGTGAAGTTATGGGTTCTACAGTAAGTCTATGTTGTTGTTAGGTGAAGTTATGGGTCCTACAGTAAGTCTATGTTGTTGTTAGGTGAAGTTATGGGTCCTACAGTAGGTCTATGTTGTTGTTAGGTGAAGTTATGGGTCCTACAGTAGGTCTATGCTATTGTTAGGTGAAGTTATGGGTCCTACAGTAGGTCTATGTTATTGTTAGGTGAAGTTATGGGTCCTACAGTAGGTCTATGTTGTTAGGTGAAGTTATGGGTCCTACAGTAGGTCTATGTTGTTGTTAGGTGAAGTTATGGGTCCTACCGTAGGTCTATGGTATTGGTATAACTAGTGGTTTCTGCATTAGCATGGAGGAGTTTCTGCAACCAAATTGCATGCGCATCGCCCTCTTGTGGCAATGTTTCCAAACACAGAAAGGGCCGTATATTGGAAACCAAACTCATCTGGCACAATGCTTAGGGTTTCAGGAACTTTAATAACTTATTTCTAACCTAGAATCATGCACTATACTACTAATGTGAAAAAAATAAGACTAAATATGACTGTTGTTGATCACTGACTGTCATGTTAAGACAATTGTCAAATAAGTTTGTAAAAGTATTTAAATATTCATTACAGATGTAAATTGTTGTACAACATCGTGGGCATCACCTTTTTTGCTAAAAGAAACAGTGTGTTTCTGCTGTTGTGAGCCTTTACCCATCTGTCTGACTTTGTTGTTCACACAGGAGAGAGACGTGACTATCGTGGATCCTCTGGGGAGCCTCAACAACATCATGAAGCTGCTGAGGCAGAGAAGAGTCTCTCCACATCAGAACGTCTCAAAAAACACAGACTCACAGGGAAGAAACCTCACCGCTGCTCTGACTGTGGGAAGAGTTACTCAAGATCAGATTCACTACAACTTCACCTGAGAATTCACACAGGAGGGAATTCTCACCGCTGCTCTGACTGTGGGAAGAGATTCACCTCTTCAGCAGACCTTAAAAAACATTTGAGAATCCATACAGGAGAGAAACCTTATAGCTGTGATCAATGTGGGAAGAGTTTTACTCGTACAAGTAATCTGAAAGCACACCAGAGAATACACGCCACAGAGAAACCCTATAGCTGTGATCAATGTGGGAAGAGTTTTACTCAGTCAAGTAATCTGAAAGCACACCAGAGAATACACACTGCAGAGAAACCTTATAGCTGTGATCAATGTGGGAAGAGCTGTCTTTCAACATCAGAACACCTGAAGAAACACCAGCGGAAACCCACAGGTAAGAAATCTCACCGCTGCTCTGACTGTGGGAAAAGTTATTTAAGATCAGATTCACAAAAAATACACCAGAGAACTGGTGAGAAATCTTACAGACCCTATAGCTGTTATCAGTGTGGGAAGAATTTTACAACATCTTGCCATCTGACCGCACACCAGAGAATACACACAGGAGAGAAACCTTACCACTGCTCTGACTGTGGAAAGAGTTTTGTTGTCTCAGGAAATTTAACATCACACCAGAGAACACACACAGGAGAGAAGCCTTATAGCTGTAATCAATGTGGGAAGAATTTTTCTCGCTCAGGCAACCTGATAACACACCTGAGAATACACACTGGAGAGAAACCTCATTGCTGCTCTGACTGTGGGAAAAGATTCATCTTTTTAGCAGATCTTAAAACACATCAGAGAATCCATACAGGAGAAAAACCGTACCACTGCTCTGACTGTGGAAAGAGTTTTGTTTCATCAAGACAGTTAAAAGCACACCAGAGAACACACACAGGAGAGAAGCCTTATAGCTGTGATCAATGTGGGAAGAGTTTTGTTACGTCTGGCAGCCTGAAAACACACCAGAGAACACACACAGGAGAGAAACCTTATAGATGTGATCATTGTGAGAAGAGTTTTCCTACATCTAGCCAGCTGACTTCACACCAGAGAACACACACAGGAGAGAAATCTTATAGCTGTGATCATTGTGAGAAGAGTTTTCCTACAAATGGCAGCCTGAAAAAACACCAGAGAACACACACAGGAGAGAAACCTTATAGCTGTGATCAATGTGGGAAGAGTTTTGTTACGTCTGGCAGCCTGAAAACACACCAGAGAACACACACAGGAGAGAAACCTTATAGATGTGATCATTGTGAGAAGAGATTTCCTACATCTAGCCAGCTGACTTCACACCAGAGAACACACACAGGAGAGAAACCTTATAGCTGTGATCATTGTGAGAAGAGTTTTCCTACAAATGGCAGCCTGAAAAAACACCAGAGAACACACACAGGAGAGAAACCTTTTAGCTGTGATCAATGTGACAAGAGATACTCTGATAAAAGATATCTGATCAAACATCAGAAAATGCATACATGAAGAAGTTGTTTCATGATATCAATGAAATGATGTCACAATGTAGAATGTTTTAACATTGTAGTAGGAGTATTTTAATAATGTCACAATGTAGAATGTTTTAACATTGTAGAAGGAGTATTTTAATGATGTCACAATGTAGAGTGTTTTAACATTGTAGAAGGAGTATTTTAATGATGTCACAATGTAGAGTGTTTTAACATTGTAGAAGGAGTATTTTAATGATGTTCTACCTTATCCTTTGCCCTGTTCAATTGATTGCAGCATGATATGGATATTAGCCTCAGGGGAATATCCAGGCTCTGAATTGAAAGAGTATTATTTAACAAAAAGTGACTAACAAAAAAAGAGCTGTGTTGCACTTACTGCGTTGGTGACCCCCTTTAATCAAAATGCAGCACTTCAAAATGTAGCTAGCTGTTTTCTACAAGTTGAAAAAGCTGCTTGTTTAAAAAAATACATGTAATATGATAATTGTTGCAGATGTTTGTGTATATACACACATGAAAGCAGTATAATAAATTGGTCTATAATCAATTTTATTAACAATCTGACATCACTCCAGTATTTCTTGACAACATCCAAGTGCTAATTGTCTTTATTCCACTACTGAAGAAGCATGACTCAAATCACCGACTCATATTTCAAACATTCAGCCTGACAAAAGATACATGTTTTATTATTCCATGCCTCACCATTAAGTTAATTATTGCGAAGCGAAGGGGTGTACATTCTGTTTTGATATTTCAGCATATTTACAATTCATGTAAAATTTAGTAAATAAATATTTTTGCCACAAACTGAATTTTTTGGGGTACAATTATGTTGTTTACGAACAATGTAGTAAAACAAGCTTATATTTGTGGTTGGATATTACATTCTATTCTTACTATTTTAATCAATGTAATTTCCTTAGAATGCTCACTAGTCTTTCAGTTTGTTATTCTTTAGTATGTTATCCTCTTATGTTTGTTGTGTTGTAAATATTTCAGTTTTTATTTTCATAGTGTTTATTAGTCTTCCTTGTGAAGCGCATTGTGTTGCATCTATGTCTGAAATGTGCTGTATAAATAAAGCTTGATTTGATTTGAACATATTGCAAAAACAAATGAACCCAATGACCGACCAATCAACAGACCTCTTGCAAAACCAATGAATAAACATGTGCAAAGGCAACAAAACATCTTGGTCCATCTTTAGTGTGAATAACAGTATAAATGCAGTCACTGTTTTGGTCCATCTTTAGTGTGAATAACAGATTAAATGCAGTCACTGTTAAAATTGTGCATGAGATGTAAGTTTAGTATCAATTTTTGTTGAAAATGAAAAATCAATAATACGTCAAAGGATTCAACTATTGAAAACTGAAACAAACAAATGGATCAAACAGATCAATCCCACTTTTCCAGCCTGCTGAAGGTGTGGTGGAGTGGTAAACACCACCCCCGGCTATACCGGGGGCTTGAGGTGGTCTCCCACAGCTCTGCTGGTGGAGTGGTAAACACCACCCCCGGCTCTACCAGGGGGCTTGAGGTGGTCTCCCACAGCTCTGCTGGTGGAGTGGTAAACACCACCCCCGGCTCTACCGGGGGCTCTAGGTGGTCTCCCACAGCTCTGCTGGTGGAGTGGTAAACACCACCCCCGGCTCTACCGGGGGCTCGAGGTGGTCTCCCACAGCTCTGCTGGTGGAGTGGTAAACACCACCCCCGGCTCTACCGGGGGCTCTAGGTGGTCTCCCACAGCTCTGCTGGTGGAGTGGTAAACACCACCCCCGGCTCTACCGGGGGCTCTAGGTGGTCTCCCACAGCTCTGCTGGTGGAGTGGTAAACACCACCCCCGGCTCTACCGGGGGCTCTAGGTGGTCTCCCACAGCTCTGCTGGTGGAGTGGTAAACACCACCCCCGGCTCTACCGGGGGCTCGAGGTGGTCTCCCACAGCTCTGCTGGTGGAGTGGTAAACACCACCCCCGGCTCTACCGGGGGCTTGAGGTGGTCTCCCACAGTTCTGCTTATGTCATGTTCTGTGGCCTTGCTGTTCTATTTCTTGACTGCCCCTGAAACACAGAAAGAAACACATTTAGTCATATTATACTGAACAAAATATAAAAGACCCAGAAATGTTCCATATGTAGAAAAAAGCTTATTTCTCTAAAATGTTGGGCTCAAATTTGTTTACATCCCTGTTAGTGAGCATTTCTCATTTGCAATGGTAATCAAATCCACCTAACAGTTGTGGTATATCAAGAATCTGATTAAACAGCATTATCATTACACAGGTGTACCTTGTGCTGGGGACAATATAAGGCCACTCTGAAATGTGCAGTTTTGCCACACAACACAATGCCATAGATGTCTCATATTTTGAGGGAGTGTGCAATTGGCATGGGATATCCACCAGAGCTGTTGTCAGAGAATTGAATGTTCATTTCTCTACCATAAGCCACCTCCAACGTAGTTTTAGAGAATTTGGCAGTACGTCCAATGGTGTCGTTTGGGGTTATGGTATGGGCAGGCATAAGCTACGAAGACAATTGCATTTTATCGATGGCAATTTGAACACCGTGACGAGAACCTGAGTTCTATTGTTGTGACATACATCCTATTGTTGTGACATACGTCCTATTGTTGTGACATACATCCTATTGTTGTGACATACATCCTATTGTTGTGACATAGATCCTATTGTTGTGACATACATCCTATTGTTGTGACATACATCCTATTGTTGTGACATACATCCTATTGTTGTGACATACATCCTATTGTTGTGACATAGATCCTATTGTTGTGACATACATCCTATTGTTGTGACATACATCCTATTGTTGTGACATACGTCCTATTGTTCTGACATACATCCTATTGTTGTGACATACGTCCTATTGTTGTGACATACGTCCTATTGTTGTGACATACGTCCTATTGTTCTGACATACATCCTATTGTTGTGACATACATCCTATTGTTGTGACATACGTCCTATTGTTGTGACATACATCCTATTGTTGTGACATACATCCTATTGTTGTGACATACGTCCTATTGTTGTGACATACGTCCTATTGTTGTGACATACGTCCTATTGTTGTGACATACATCCTATTGTTGTGACATACATCCTATTGTTGTGACATACATCCTATTGTTGTGACATACGTCCTATTGTTGTGACATACATCCTATTGTTGTGACATACGTCCTATTGTTGTGACATACATCCTATTGTTGTGACATACATCCTATTGTTGTGACATACATCCTATTGTTGTGACATAGATCCTATTGTTGTGACATACATCCTATTGTTGTGACATACATCCTATTGTTGTGACATACATCCTATTGTTGTGACATACATCCTATTGTTGTGACATACATCCTATTGTTGTGACATACAGTGGGGAGAACAAGTATTTGATACACTGCCGATTTTGCAGGTTTTCCTACTTACAAAACAAAAATCCAGAAAATCACATTGTATGATTTTTAAGTAATTAATTTGCATTTTATTGCATGACATAAGTATTTGATCACCTACCAATCAGTAAGAATTCCGGCTCTCACAGACCTGTTAGTTTTTCATAAAGAAGCACTCCTGTTCTTCACTCATTACCTGTATTAACTGCACCTGTTTGAACTCGTTACCTGTATAAAAGACACCTGTCCACACACTCAATCAAACAGACTCCAACCTCTCCACAATGGCCAAGACCAGAGAGCTGTGTAAGGACATCAGGGATACAATTGTAGACCTGCACAAGGCTGGGATGGGCTACAGGACAATAGGCAAGCAGCTTGGTGAGAAGGCAACAACTGTTGGCGCAATTATTAGAAAATGGAAGAAGTTCAAGATGACGGTCAATCACCCTCGGTCTGGGACTCCATGCAAGATCTCACCTCGTGGGGCATCAATGATCATGAGGAAGGTGAGGGATCAGCCCAGAACTACACGGCAGGACCTGGTCAATGACCTGAAGAGAGCTGGGACCACAGTCTCAAAGAAAACCATTAGTAACACACCATGCCGTCATGGATTAAAATCCTGCAGCGCACGCAAGGTCCCCCTGCTCAAGCCAGCGCATGTCCAGGCCCGTCTGAAGTTTGCCAATGACCATCTGGATGATCCAGAGGAGGAATGGGAGAAGGTCATGTGGTCTGATGAGACAAATAGAGCTTTTTGGTCTAAACTCCACTCGCCGTGTTTGGAGGAAGAAGAAGGATGAGTACAACCCCAAGAACACCATCCCAACCGTGAAGCATGGAGGTGGAAACATCATTCTTTGGGGATGCTTTTCTGCAAAGGGGACAGGACGACTGCACCGTATTGAGGGGAGGATGGATGGGGCCATGTATCGCGAGATCTTGGCCAACAACCTCCTTCCCTCAGTAAGAGCATTGAAGATGGGTCGTGGCTGGGTCTTCCAGCATGACAACGACCCGAAACACACAGCCAGGGCAACTAAGGAGTGGCTCCGTAAGAAGCATCTCAAGGTCCTGGAGTGGCCTAGCCAGTCTCCAGACCTGAACCCAATAGAAAATCTTTGGAGGGAGCTGAAAGTCCGTATTGCCCAGCGACAGCCCCGAAACCTGAAGGATCTGGAGAAGGTCTGTATGGAGGAGTGGGCCAAAATCCCTGCTGCAGTGTGTGCAAACCTGGTCAAGAACTACAGGAAACGTATGATCTCTGTAATTGCACACAAAGGTTTCTGTACCAAATATTAAGTTCTGCTTTTCTGATGTATCAAATACTTATGTCATGCAATAAAATGCAAATTATTTACTTAAAAATCATACAATGTGATTTTCTGGATTTTTGTTTTAGATTCCGTCTCTCACAGTTGAAGTGTACCTATGATAAAAATTATAGACCTCTACATGCTTTGTAAGTAGGAAAACTTGCAAAATCGGCAGTGTATCAAATACTTGTTCTCCCCACTGTACATCCGCCTCCATCACCTCATGTTTCAGCATGATAATGCACAGCCCCATGTCGCAAGGATCTGGACACAATTCCTGGAAGCTGAACATGTCCCAGTTCTTCCATGGCCTGCAGACTCACCAGACATGTCACCCATTGAATATATTTGGGATGCTCTGGATTGACATGTACAACAGCGTATTCCAGTTCCCGCCAATATCCATCAACTTCGCACAGCCATTGAAAAGCAGTGGGACAATATTCCACAGGCCACAATCAACAGCCTGATCCTTTCACGGCATTTTAAGGCTGCACTGAGACAAGGACTTATCAATGACCCAAGCCCAGTTCTGTTCATCTCTACCATTGTGTAGAGATGATGCTGTGTTGTATTTCCAAGTATCCAAGTATTTAAATCCCTAATACAGTCTAATAATTTATCTGTGGAGCTAAAATCCTCTGGTGACACAGAAATGTAAAGTTGTGTATCGTCTGTGCGTAGCAGTGAAAATCTATGCTGTGCAATCTGATAACACTACCAATGAGTAACGTACATATATACCTGTCAAAAGAATACCTACTCATTCAAGGGTTTTTATTTATTTACTATTTTCTATATTGTAGAATAACAGTGAGGAAATCAAAGGGCCCCAGGATCAATGGAAGCAAAATAGCCCCCTAACATCAAATATCCAGCATCAATTTCCAGCAGGTACGGACGGGGTTCGGGCGAGGCTGTTACGGTGAAAGATGAGAAGGAAGAGGAGAAGGAAGAGGAGGCTGTTACCGTTAAAAAAGAAGTTAAGGGCAAGGCTGTTACAGTGAAAGAAGAAGAATCTTTCAGAGTGAAAGAGGAGGCAGACACGTTCAGAGTGAAAGAGGAGGCTGTTAGAGTGAAAGAAGAGGAGAAAGAGGACGAGGTTACTGTCACAGTGAAAGAAGAGGAAGACGTTTTTGGCGTGAAGGGGATAACTGTCACATTGGAGGAGGATGAAGGAGAACACAAGACTGGAGATCTGAATAACACCAGTAAATACAGTGAGTACTATCTTATAATTATTTACAGGGGCACAAACTCTGCTGATGTTGAACTAATGTGTGATTTTTAAAAGGGCATTCTACACTTGGATATGTTTTTCTGTACTGTAGGAATTGATAAAGACGTCCTCTTATTCCTCTGGGAAGATATGTCATCAGCTAGCTCTCGAGAACTCTAGGCAGCATTCTGCATTCTCCCTACAGATTTCAGCCATTAGTTTGCATGTACTATGTTACGTCTAGTCTATGAGATCAGGCTGTGGTCAATCATTGTCAATCATTGCTGGCGATACGGCTTTTGAAGCAGCGTGAAAGAATCCTTCAAATTAAAAAGATACACTTACTGTAGCAGTTACAGATCCATACAGCTATGGAGCCTCCATCCTACTAAACTACACTGTAGCAGTTACAGATCCATACAGCTATGGAGCCTCCATCCTACTAAACTACACTGTAGCAGTTACAGATCCATACAGCTATGGAGCCTCCATCCTACTAAACTACACTGTAGCAGTTACAGATCCATACAGCTATGGAGCCTCCATCCTACTACACTGTAGCAGTTACAGATCCATACAGCTATGGAGCCTCCATCCTACTAAACTACACTGTAGCAGTTACAGACCCATACAGCTATGGAGCCTCCATCCTACTAAACTAGTCTTCGCTACACCTCCTGAGTTAGACTTAGGCAGGTGGTCGCCTCTTGTCTTCCATTGGGGTTCTGTAAACACTGTAACATGGCCCTGTGGGAACACTAACCCTATAAAGGTGGTATCTTTTTAACATAAAAAAAAAGATACATTTTTCTTGCTGATATGAAAGATAAGGTCCTGATGCTTCCAGAACTCCCAGGGGGGTTTTCCTTGGCTCATCGCGTTCCAGCAACTCCTTGTGGCGGTCCGCCTGCAAGCTGACTTCGGTCATCACGTTGGTGCTTCCAGGTTGATAAGAGAACAGTGTGTTCAGAAGCAGAAGTTTCGGAGAATACTTGTCTAGACCTTCACCTCTCTCAAGCCCGTTGGGGAGTTGCAGCGATGAGACGATTGTAACTACCAATTGGATATCACACTAAAAAAAATCAAGAAATAAAATAAACCCCCCCCCCCCCCCCCACAGACTCAATGAGCCGTCCATCCACACGGAGAGCCGTCCATCCACACGGAGAGCCGTCCATCCACACGGAGAGCCGTCCATCCACACGGAGAGCCGTCCATCCACACGGAGAGCCGTCCATCCACACGGAGAGCCGTCCATCCACACGGAGAGCCGTCCATCCACACGGAGAGCCGTCCATCCACACGGAGAGCCGTCCATCCTCACGGAGAGCCGTCCATCCACACGGAGAGCCGTCCATCCACACAGAGCGCCACAGACACCATCCAACGCCAACGACCATCCATCCACACAGAGAGCCCGTGCAGACAGCCCGTGGCTCCCAAAACTTAACTTATGTGGAAAAGCTCCAGAAAAAAAACTTCCCCATTGAGAAAAAAATCCACAATCTAAAGAGAACTTGGCTCAATAAAACAAAATGTGCTCTGAACACTTCCAAATGAATCCTCATAATGCCATGATTTACCAAATCATCGATGACTGAGAATCTTAGAGGCTGCTACAGAACATGTACTGTCTTCTCCCATGTCATTGGTAATGGTGACCCAATGGAGACTATATTAGCATGTGTTGTTGTAGCTTCTGTAAGCTTCTCACTAATCATTATTCATCATTCAGGAAGGAAGGAGACGCATTCTGTCTCCTAGAGACAATACTTATTTTCCACCATAATTTGCAACTAAATTCATAAAAAATCCTACAATGTGATTTTCTGGATTTTTTTTTCTCATTTTGTCTGTCATAGTTGAAGTGTACAGGCCTCTCTCATCTTTTTAAGTGGGAGAACTTGCACAATTGGTGGCTGACTAAATACTTTTTTGCCTCACTGTATTTGGCTAAGGTGTATATGTAAACTTCCGACTTCAACTGTAGATGAATCTGATCACATTTTTAGGTCAAATTCATGCAGAAATACAGAAAACTCTAAAGCAGGTGTCTCCAACCCTGTTTTCCTGGAGCGCTAACCAACTGTAGGGTTTTTCCGCTCCGACCCCCATTTTGAACTAACCTGGTTGATCTTATCAACCAGCTGATTATTAGAATCAGGTGTTCTAGATTAGAGGACGAACACGTTTTACTGTCCTACCAATCAGGTGTTCTAGATTAGAGGATGAACACGTGTTACTGTCCTACCAATCAGGTGTTCTAGATTAGAGGACGAACACGTTTTACTGCCCTACCAATCAGGTGTTCTAGATTAGAGGACGAACACGTTTTACTGCCCTACCAATCAGGTGTTCTAGATTAGAGGATGAACACGTTTTACTGCCCTACCAATCAGGTGTTCTAGATTAGAGGACGAACACGTTTTACTGCCCTACCAATCAGGTGTTCTAGATTAGAGGACGAACACGTTTTACTGCCCTATACCAATCAGGTGTTCTAGATTAGAGGACGAACACGTTTTACTGCCCTACCAATCAGGTGTTCTAGATTAGAGGACGAACACGTTTTACTGCCCTATACCAATCAGGTGTTCTAGATTAGAGGACGAACACGTTTTACTGCCCTACCAATCAGGTGTTCTAGATTAGAGGATGAACACGTTTTACTGTCCTACCAATCAGGTGTTCTAGATTAGAGGATGAACACGTTTTACTGCCCTATACCAAGCAACAACAAAAAAAGTCAGTAACTGGTCATTTGGTCAAAAATGTGTTAATGTTATTTTTAGCTACATTAAATACATGCTTAATCATGCGGACAAGTTTTCTGCCTCTATTGTGTTTTGGTGAAAATGGGGGGTCATGTTAGCAGTAACTGCATAAAGCTACTGTGAAACCAAGGTAAATAAATGCCATCTTTCTCAGTTCCACGCTGAGAAAGATGTCAGTGCCTTTTTGCTTGGTAGGGCAGTATAGGACAGTAGCTCTCCAGGATCAGGTAGTTACTGCCTTTTTGCTTGGTAGGGCAGAATAGGACAGTAGCTCTCCAGGATCAGGTAGTTACTGCCTTTTTGCTTGGTAGGGCAGTATAGGACAGTAGCTCTCCAGGATCAGGTAGTTACTGCCTTTTTGCTTGGTAGGGCAGTATAGGACAGTAGCTCTCCAGGATCAGGTAGTTACTGCCTTTTTGCTTGGTAGGGCAGTATAGGACAGTAGCTCTCCAGGATCAGGTAGTTACTGCCTTTTTGCTTGGTAGGGCAGTATAGGACAGTAGCTCTCCAGGATCAGGTAGTTACTGCCTTTTTGCTTGGTAGGGCAGTATAGGACAGTAGCTCTCCAGGATCAGGTAGTTACTGCCTTTTTGCTTGGTAGGGCAGTATAGGACAGTAGCTCTCCAGGATCAGGTAGTTACTGCCTTTTTGCTTGGTAGGGCAGAATAGGACAGTAGCTCTCCAGGATCAGGTAGTTACTGCCTTTTGCTTGGTAGGGCAGTATAGGACAGTAGCTCTCCAGGATCAGGTAGTTACTGCCTTTTTGCTTGGTAGGGCAGTATAGGACAGTAGCTCTCCAGGATCAGGTAGTTACTGCCTTTTGGCTTGGTAGGGCAGTATAGGACAGTAGCTCTCCAGGATCAGGTAGTGTAGTAGTAACATAAAACACATGGATAACATATAAAGACATAAGACAGCTGAACATTAAAGTAACGAACCACATGTTCACGTTGATCATGAGACTGTGGTAATGGAGATATACTAAGGGACGTTCTGGCCCTCTTATTTTCTCCATTGTGCTGACAGACTGACCAGACACATGGGCACCTAAAACAATTGGACACACTAGACTTATAGTCTACACATTCCACTAAAAGCACACATACCAGAGAAATATGCCTAAGGCAACTGGACACTAATGATAAGAAGAGACATAGAGTCTGCCAATTCCAATAAGGACATACCAGAGAACATGCTGGGGCATTGAATTAAATACAGGGTTGAGTCATAGGCCTAGAGTATAGAGGGACATATATTATTTTTAAGACAAGCATGGGTCTGGCCACTATTATAATTTAACTGAAAGCAGATAATGGGCGTTAGTAGGCGTGAACAAGCAGGAAGCCTGAACTAAAAAGATAAGGATGGCAGGAAGAATTAGGGGAAGTATGCTTATTTGCATATGGGGTGGACCCATATGCTATTTATGTATAAATGTTGGAACCGGGGTTGGGAAGCGGTGTGTGTTCCGCGGGGTGTGTCCCGCGGGGACATGCCAGTTGGCTGTACAGTTGTAATAAAGAGCATGTTTGAATTTACAAGTTCTGATAAGCGTTGTATTTGAAATGATTTTCCACGACATATTTGGCGAGCTTGCCAGGAGTGACAGGGACGGAGATGTTCTTGGCTGACGGGTTCTTTGGACAATCTAAACAAACAGAGGTGGCCACCCAACTATATACGGTAAGCAAGTTCTTACAATAGTTGAAATGTTTGTGTAGATTGCTTCAGAGTCCTGTCTCAGCGGGAGGAATGTCATGTAGGTCTCTCTCTCAAATTTCCTAAAAACGATAAAAACGAAAGAACTTTTGAATTCAAATAAATGTGCATGCATGTGTGAGTTTGGGTTTTGTATGAATGCGCATGTCTAGAGATTGAGTGAACTGGAACTGTGAACTTTGATTGTGTCGGGTGTTTGGCTGGGGGGAGCGGGCATTTGTTCTGGTTGGACTGCTCGAGACAGGTTCATGTGTCTGGTTTGATTGGGGGAGTTGTTCCGTCTGATTCTGCTTGGCCGGGTTCGACCGTATCAGGATCTGTTTTGGGATGTGCGTAAACACACCTCAGTCAACCTGAGCGGGCGACTCGTGTCGGGTGTGTGTGATTCGGACTGCCCCTCTCGTCGGACCATTCATTTTGAGCAGCCTTGTGTGGGCTGATCGGCGCAACTGTTTGTACTCTCTAGTTGAGCGGCTGGGCTCAGGCGCAGGGCTACAACTAGTAGCTGATACGGTCAAAGCATAAATCAGTAGGTTGTAGGAAAACGTTGGCCCGATTGTGCGGCGTTCAACTGCAAAAGTAGCTTATACAGTCAAAGCATAAATCAGTAGGTTGTAGGAAAACGTTGGCCCGATTGTGCGGCGTTCAATTGCAAAAGTAGCTTATACGGTCAAAGCATAAATCAGTAGGTTGTAGGAAAACGTTGGCCCGATTGTGCGGCGTTCAACTGCAAAAGTAACTTATACGGTCAAAACATAAATCAGTAGTTAAATAAATATTCATAGTTACCGCTTTGAAAGAAGGACTGAACGGATGAAATATTTAGAAGGCAGGAAGAACGTTAGCCCGATTGTGCGACGTTCAACTGCAAAAGTAGCTTATACGGTCAAAGCATAAATCAGTAGGTTGTAGGAAAACGTTGGCCCGATTGTGCGGCGTTCAACTGCAAAAGTAACTTATACGGTCAAAACATAAATCAGTAGTTAAATAAATATTCATAGTTTCCGCTCTGAAAGGAGGACTGTATGAGTGAAGTAGTAGGTGCAGGAAAAACGTTGGCCCGATTGTGCGGCGTTCAAATGCAAAAGAAATCCTGCGAATAAAAAACCGCTCTGTCTAGCTACCAGGGTTTGGTAATTCAGTGGGTCACGCTACAATACTACTCTAATAATAGAAGAGAAGATAAGTATTGGGGGTTGAATAGGATATGAGGACAAGCTGATCCGATTAGACAGTAGTCTCGTCATATTGTAGAAGTCTAGGCTTATGTAGGAGGAAGTGAATTAAGTCAATGAAGAAAGACTGAGTTGTTTTGAGGTAAAAACAAAGGGATTGAATGAACGGATGAAACATAAAAGGATGAATGAAAATGTTGTAAGAAATGAGTGGATCTGTGTAAAGATAGAACATTAGGAAGAAAGATAGGACAGGTTGTGTGCGTGTAGGCAGAGCGTCCTGAAGAGGGTGCGCGCAGCCTTCCTGTGACAGAGTAGAACGTAAAGAAAGGGTGCCTCTAAATACTAAGATAGAGGGAACGAAATTAAGAAACATCAAAGTAAAATAAGTTGTAATCAAGGATAAAAACACTGATGTGATAAAGTAATAAGCGACCATAGTAGAATTACTAAAAACGGTGTCAAAACAAATAATAAATAAAAATACTTAAAAAGGCGTTAACCGAATAGTATAAATACGGATAGAAAAGTGTGTAACAAAACAGAAAGTAGAATCGTTGATAAAATGAAATTGTACTATAAAGTTAAAAACGAATCTAGGTTAGTTAAGATAAATAGTGCTAAATAGTGAAATTCAGGACAGATTAAGGATTCACGAACGGTGTAACAAAGGAAGAGGAAAAAACGGGCCGTCGATCACTCTGTGTCTACAGAAGCTACGGTCTAAAAATAGCCTGAAGGACAGAGACCAGAATATGAGAGGTTGGTTTCACTAAAACCGTGAATCAGGAATTAAACAGTAAAATGGGATAAAAGACAATGAAACAATAAGAATATAGAGAAGAGGTAAGAAAGTATAGACAAAATAAATAACTAAAGGTAAAAGTAAGACGTTAGATAGAGATCTTAATGGAACGGGCAGTGGACCTGTGTGGCTCAGTTGGTAGAGCATGGTGCTTACAAACGCCTGGGTTGAGGGTTCAATTCCCACGGGGGGACCAGGATGAATATGTATGAACTTTCCAATTTGTAAGTCGCTCTGGATAAGAGAGTCTGCTAAATGACTTAAATGTAATGTAAATGTAATCATAAAATTGATTAGAGCTATAAGAATAGAATAAACCAAACGGATAAAATGAATTAATAATGATATCCGTAAAGGGAAAAACACAGTGATATTTGAAGTACTGTACTAGAATAAGACATTAAGTCTTCTGTAGTATTCAGAAATAATGTCTGTACTATAAAGAGTTGGCTTTGATAAGAGAAATTAAGTGATGTGACAAATGAATTATTAATTGGAAAGGAGATTAGCTCTACCTCGGAAACATAATAAATAAAAGGTGTATGGGAGTATTTAGGAAAAATAAATGAATAAATAGTGGCATGAAAACAAATATGATTGTTTCTCCCTAGCATAGAGGGTTTTTAAAAAAGCCATGGAGTCACTGAAAGACGCGCACATTAGTTCTACCGACTTCGGATTGAATATGAAAAAACTGGATAATGGGGGACGCCATTACCTGGTAACATTCTATCATCAGCAAATACATTACTATAAAAGACAAATGTGGTTCCACTCGTCCTCGCAGACGTGCGGGTGATTAGTAGAACTATTGACAATATCTAAAAACAAATAAGAAAATAGCTCCCTGTTTTGAATATGGATATAGCGGGTTATGGGGAAAATTAGTGTAAGGTGACACTAGAACTTAGTGTGGTAGCAGGAAATGCCGATATACGAGAGTTTATTTCCTTGTCAAAATAACAAACAACTAATCGGTTTGAGGTTAGTGTGAATGGAATTTTTACTTGGCGGTGTATTGTCTCTGAGCGAACAATGAGTGGTTCATAGAGATTACAGTTTATATGTGGTCAAGACGAAGTATTAGATCACGTTTGACTTGACATATAGTAGAGTACAGATGGAATTTTAATTGTTAGACATTCTATACCGTCATTCTCTGAAAAATGTTAAGATGTTTATGGAATAAAAACTATTTGCAGATTAAAAGCTGACGTTGTGAAATTAACGATATGTATACTTTCTTTTCCAGAAAAAAAGGGTTTAATCTTCTCTGGTCAAAATATCATTGGAGTCTGCATTACTGTGGAAAGCAGTTAATTAAAGTCAGACGCTTTAAAAATAAAAATATCTGGATAAGGCTAATAAATGGAGTTCTGGATAAGTGAGTCCAGTCCCTGTGTGCTATTGGCTATGGTTTACTAGTAAGTGCACCGTGTACTGGGAATGAATATACATTAGTAGATTTATTGGAAGGGCTTTTTCCACTTCAGTTTCAATTTGGGTATGCAGAATGATGGAATTATTTTTTGAAAAATGTATTTAAGTTGCTCCTAAAGAAAGGGGGAGTGGAAACATATTAATGGTCTCAAAATGCCCTGAATCCTAGGAATTTCTTGTGAAAGACTGATCACCTTTTACTAGAAATTGTTGGAACAGGTGGGATATACTTATAAAATGTTTAAGACACCAGACTCTATTCAAACTGTATAATTACTTTGAAAATCTATTATGTCCCTGGGAAAATTATGAAGAGTTGTACCCTTAAATTGAATAAGTTATTTGGAATAGGTTTATTTTTGTTTTTTTGATATAACATGTGTTCATAGGTAAAATTATCAGTTCCTTGGGGTTATGGTCTTTGGGTAAATACACAAATGTGCTTTGTTCATTCTGCATATAAAAAAGTGATGTAGGTTACTCCGGGGGGTTTATTGGAGTATGGGTTTCTGTGTGGGTTTTGTTGATGGATACATCATCTGTGGTTCATCTGGGAGATCACCAGTAGAATAAGGGAGTTGTCATAAAAGGTGACGTCAGAATGCTTTAAGGCATGGGAGAGAATATCACCACAAGTGGGTGTGGAGCTCATACCCACCCTAATCGACTGAATAGTGAGGGACAACTGTGTCTGATGACCTGGGAACTGTATCAAATAATAGATATGTTGAAATGATATGGGCCAGGGTGAATTATGATTTAAAGGAATTGGGGTATTGAACTTTTATTACCAGGCCACTCATGACAGACAAACTGAGACAAAAGGGCTATTGGGAAATTAGATAATACTGGTAATAAAAGTGTTTAGTATAAATGTTAATTATTAAAGGGATGATGTGTATTGAATTGATAAGGTCAAATTTGAGTTAAAGTAAACACTGAGGATTGTTATCCTGAATATTGGGTTGGAAAATGTATTAAAAAAAAAAAAAATAACTGTTTAGTTATTTAGATATAGCACTGTTTAAATTTAATAGGCCTAGGGCCGCTCTGGAATCTAATCCTGGGACAAGGAGGTTGACAAAACTTCCAGAATATTTGATTATAGGTTTTTTGTTTCTTTTGTTTTATAATGTCATTGGAATTGTAATGATAAATTGTATTGTTTGATTGACTATAAAGGTAGTCTGTTGTGCGATGATACCCAAGAATGTAGAAGAAAGAGACCAACAATAACATTGGCATAGATTGAAAAGGATGGACGTTTTCCCCAGGTTTAATTACATTACAAATAGTGGTAATATTGCAACTGTGCAATTATTGTAATTTCTTTTTCTCTTTTTCTCGTTTGGTCAATTTATTTGTGTTTTGAGGAACATAAGGTTGTGAATATGTTCCTAAGGGGGGACTGATATCTATTTTAAATTGATTAGAAAAGATTTGAGAATGTTTTAAGAATGTATTTTACAGCAGTTGCTGTAGGGACCATCATTTGATTATCATTATGAATATTTCTGTGGCAGGAGGCCAGGTATTGAGGCAGAATGTTTACATAAGGCTGTTATTTAAATATTAAGATTTAGTGATCTTGCTATAAGAAGAAAGTCTGTTGTCAGGAAATAACCCATGTGTTAGTGTGTATGTCCTCAGGAAAAAAAAAAAAAAGAAGAACAGCCAGAAATGGAAGGGCTTGGGCTGCATTCTGGAGACTGAGTGTACATCAAGATACACCAGGCTGGGGGTATACTTCTTACAACACTGCAGTGGTAAAGATTTTCATGTCTCTATTTGGTGGGTGCATAAGTCTCACGAGAAGTGAGGTCCAGCTGAATAATGGGTGAGCTTGAAAACACCATGACAGAGGACGTGGAATCAGAGAGAGAGAGAGAGAGAGAGAGACTAGATTTCACTATAGACATACTGGGTTGAGTTTTGGGGCTACTATAGACATACTGGGTTGAGTTTGGAGGCTACTTGTTTTATTTTTAATACATCATGTGAAAGAGAATGGATGATAGGATATTATACTCTAAACAAACATGTTAAAGGGATTGATATGAAAGCATATACAGTGTTGAATTAATTCAAGAAGAGAGAATGTTAATTGTAGGTTATGCACATGATTATCAGTTGAAATGGAGTAGATGGGAAACTAAGTAAAAATGACATGATTTGGGAACACCTCTCAGAACCTGTGGCCGAAAGGGGAAGACTGGGTGGAAGCATGAGGAAGCTTTTTAGGGCTTTTATTTTTGTGGAGTCCAGCAGAAAAGTATCCTGGAGGCATAGAGTCAGGTAAAGAGAGAGTGGGAATTGTCATGGTCTCAGATTTCAGTTTGCATGAATATATTTATGCATAACACATAACATTGTCAATGCTGTTATGTTTTGTCTGTTGTTTTCCAAGTCTTATGTTTAGGAAACCAGAAGGAGAGGGGTTCGCCAGCTTCAGCTGGAATGTCTGTTTGTTGTGTGATGAGTGATGGAAGTAAGAGGATGTATGGTGCAATCTTAGAACAGAGGCCATAAGTCTCTAAGTATGAATGCTTCACAGAAAGTAGGCAGAAACCTGAACCAGGATGAGAGGTTCTGCGTCTGATGATCCAAAGGGGACCAGAAGGACCTCTCTCAGTGGTACCAGGAGATCTAGTCCACGTTGGAGGGATCCGGAGGAAGTGGGATCAACCGAGGAGAGATGGACCCTATGAGGTGGCCAAAGCAACAAGAACGGCCGTCCAAGTGAAAAGAAGCCAGACGTGGTACCATCTGAACCACTGCAGCTGAGTCCCAACAGAGAGAAGGATACAACCACATAGAGATGAGGACACTGAGGATGCTGATTCACCAGGAGGGAGCCTGGAGGGAGCAGGAGCAGCGGAAACGATTGAGATGCCAGGGAGGAGCCAAGAAAACAGTAAATCAAGTGAAAGCCAAAATATGACACGTGCACCGACTAATGCACCCAGAAGAGGAGGAGAGGCCTCACAAGGAACAGAATAAGAACGTTTCTTTCCTAAAATTGAAACCCTTCCAGATGGAAGCTAAGTCCGGCCTGAGGAGGGAGCTTCAGGTGAAGAAAGAGGAGGAAAAGTCCCGCAAGCTGAAGAAAATGGGGATTACCCCACAATTGACTTTTAAACTTTTGAATGGCCTCCTTTACAGACAATTGATGTTAGAACAACAAAAGAATAATGACATTGACATAACAGAAGCAACAGTGAATGCTAGTATAGAAACAACAGACTAATGCACAATCAAGATGTATGGTGGGAGCAGGAAGAGAAGAATGGAATCAGCCGAACAATCCAAAAAGACTGACAAGGTTAGAATCTATGTTCCACCTCAATGTATAACAGAAGCAGGAGAACTGAAGTCTATCTCAATCATAAGGATCAAACCCTTATCGGAGATTGCACTCTGTGGATGGACACATCACCAAACAAAGGGAGAAGTAGTTTGGGACCCGAAAGGATGTGACCTGACATGAATCAAAGAAAAAGACGAGTAGGTGCTCATCATGAACAAGATTGAACCAGTGGAAGGTGAAGACCTACCCCTGCACCTGAACAGGAAGAACCTGTGACAACAACAAGGGTGGCGGCTGCTGTGACGACCACAGTAGCTACCACTAGATGACATCGACTGCCCTTACCAAGCAGACCACCGTGCCAACAAAGCAACCTGAGACATCAGTCAGGAGAGTTTTTACTGATATTTGAAACTTTCTGATAAACTCTAATGATCTACCTCAAGATAAGAACATTGAAAAAGCAACAGAATTAGATATATCTCATGCTTCATCAAATATGTAATATTTTATCCTTATATTTTTATACCAAATTTGATCTTTTACTCTTATGAATATTGGAGATGTTTGGTCTAGTTGGTTTTCTTTAATGTTTCTGATTGGATCTTTTACTCCTATTTCACATTGGAGATGTTTGGTCTAGTTGGTTTATATGCTTCACTTTGTTTTTATTTTTTGTATTTTCTTGTTTATCATAGGTATTTTCATTTACTATCCCAAAGTCTTATTTGTATCATTTATGTGGCTAAATAGCCCCAGAGGGGGGATTGTAGTAGTAACATAAGACACATGGATAACATATAAAGACATAAGACAGCTGAACATTAAAGTAACGAACCACATGTTCACGTTGATCATGAGACTGTGGTAATGGAGATATACTAAGGGACGTTCTGGCCCTCTTATTTTCTCCATTGTGCTGACAGACTGACCAGACACATGGGCACCTAAAACAATTGGACACACTAGACTTATAGTCTACACATTCCACTAAAAGCACACATACCAGAGAAATATGCCTAAGGCAACTGGACACTAATGATAAGAAGAGACATAGAGTCTGCCAATTCCAATAAGGACATACCAGAGAACATGCTGGGGCATTGAATTAAATACAGGGTTGAGTCATAGGCCTAGAGTATAGAGGGACATATATTATTTTTAAGACAAGCATGGGTCTGGCCACTATTATAATTTAACTGAAAGCAGATAATGGGCGTTAGTAGGCGTGAACAAGCAGGAAGCCTGAACTAAAAAGATAAGGATGGCAGGAAGAATTAGGGGAAGTATGCTTATTTGCATATGGGGTGGACCCATATGCTATTTATGTATAAATGTTGGAACCGGGGTTGGGAAGCGGTGTGTGTTCCGCGGGGTGTGTCCCGCGGGGACATGCCAGTTGGCTGTACAGTTGTAATAAAGAGCATGTTTGAATTTACAAGTTCTGATAAGCGTTGTATTTGAAATGATTTTCCACGACAGTAGTTACTGCCTTTTTGCTTGGTAGGGCAGTATAGGACAGTAGCTCTCCAGGATCAGGTAGTTACTGCCTTTTTGCTTGGTAGGGCAGTATAGGACAGTAGCTCTCCAGGATCAGGTAGTTACTGCCTTTTTGCTTGGTAGGGCAGTATAGGACAGTAGCTCTCCAGGATCAGGTAGTTACTGCCTTTTTGCTTGGTAGGGCAGTATAGGACAGTAGCTCTCCAGGATCAGGTAGTTACTGCCTTTTTGCTTGGTAGGGCAGTATAGGACAGTAGCTCTCCAGGAACAGGTAGTTAGTACCTTTTTGCTTGGTAGGGCAGTATAGGACAGTAGCTCTCCAGGAACAGGCAGTTACTGCCTTTTTGCTTGGTAGGGCAGTATAGGACAGTAGCTCTCCAGGAACAGGTAGTTACTGCCTTTTTGCTTGGTAGGGCAGTATAGGACAGTAGCTCTCCAGGATCAGGTAGTTACTGCCTTTTTGCTTGGTAGGGCAGTATAGGACAGTAGCTCTCCAGGATCAGGTAGTTACTGCCTTTTTGCTTGGTAGGGCAGAATAGGACAGTAGCTCTCCAGGATCAGGTAGTTACTGCCTTTTTGCTTGGTAGGGCAGTATAGGACAGTAGCTCTCCAGGAACAGGTAGTTACTGCCTTTTTGCTTGGTAGGGCAGAATAGGACAGTAGCTCTCCAGGATCAGGTAGTTACTGCCTTTTGCTTGGTAGGGCAGAATAGGGCAGTAGCTCTCCAGGAACAGGTAGTTACTTCCTTTTTGCTTGGTAGGGCAGTATAGGACAGTAGCTCTCCAGGATCAGGTAGTTAGTACCTTTTTGCTTGGTAGGGCAGTATAGGACAGTAGCTCTCCAGGATCAGGTAGTTACTGCCTTTTTGCTTGGTAGGGCAGTATAGGACAGTAGCTCTCCAGGATCAGGTTGTTACTGCCTTTTTGCTTGGTAGGGCAGTATAGGACAGTAGCTCTCCAGGATCAGGTAGTTACTGCCTTTTTGCTTGGTAGGGCAGAATAGGACAGTAGCTCTCCAGGATCAGGTAGTTACTGCCTTTTTGCTTGGTAGGGCAGAATAGGACAGTAGCTCTCCAGGAACAGGTAGTTAGTACCTTTTTGCTTGGTAGGGCAGTATAGGACAGTAGCTCTCCAGGAACAGGTAGTTAGTACCTTTTTGCTTGGTAGGGCAGTATAGGACAGTAGCTCTCCAGGATCAGGTAGTTACTGCCTTTTTGCTTGGTAGGGCAGAATAGGACAGTAGCTCTCCAGGAACAGGTAGTTACTGCCTTTTTGCTTGGTAGGGCAGTATAGGACAGTAGCTCTCCAGGAACAGGTAGTTACTGCCTTTTTGCTTGGTAGGGCAGTATAGGACAGTAGCTCTCCAGGAATAGGGTTCACTAACTTTCTCTCAGCACTGTAGAAGGTTCTACAGAAAGTCAACACCCTATGTACATTGTATTCGGAAAGTATTCAGACTTCTGGAAGGTTCTCCCATCTCCACAGAGGAACTCTGGAGCTCTGTCAGAGTGACCATCGGGTTCTTGGTCACTTCCCTGACCAATGCCCTTCTCCCCCCGATTGCTCAGTTTGGCCGGGCGACCAGCTCTAGGAAAAGTCTTGGTGGTTCCAAACTTCTTCCATTTTAGAATGATGGATGCCACTGTGTTCTTGGGGACCTTCAATGCTGCAGACATTTTTTGTACCTTTCCCAGGATCACAATCCTTCAACCTCATGGTTTTTGCTCTGACATGCACTGTCAACTGTGGGACCTTATATAGACAGGTGTGTGCCTTTCCAAATCATGTCCAATCAATTGAATTTACCTCAGGTGCACTCCAATCAAGTTGTAGAAACATCTCAATGATGATCAATGGAAACAGGATGCACCTGAGTTCAATTTCGAGTGTCATGTCAAAGGGTCTGAATACTTATGTAAATAAGATACATATTTTTTTTAATAAATTTGCAGAAATGTCTAAACCTGTTTTCACTTTGTCATTATGGGGTATTGTGTGCTGATGAGAGGAAAAAATAATTGAATCAATTTTAGAATAATGTAACGTAACAAAATGTGGGAAAAGGGAAGGGGGTCTGAATACTTTCGAAATGCACTGTGTAAAGAACAGTAAAACTATCTTCCAATAGACTCCTATCACCTGTTCTAATCGCTATCTCTCATTCAGGTCTCTCTGTTTAACTAAATACTACGTTTGTCTTTGGCAGGAGAGAGACCAGACTCTCACTCTGACAGACGGAAGAAGAGTCCTTCAGGGGAATCAGACCCAGAGACGCCCAAACCAGCGAAACAACACCACTGCTCCCAGTGTAATAAGAGTTTTAAGTGGTTATGGAAGCTTAAAGAGCATGAGAGAACACACACAGGAGAAAAGCCCTTCCAATGCTCCCAGTGTGGGAAAAGTTATACCCAGTTAGTGAGCCTGAAAAGGCATAAAGGGATACACTCAGGAGAAAAGCCTTACCACTGCTCTCAGTGTGGAAAGAGTTTTACCCAGTTAGGGAACCTGAACAAACATAAAAGAATACACTCTGGAGAGAAGCCTTACCCATGTTCCCATTGTGGAAAGAACTTTAGGTTGTCAGATAATCGGAAGGAGCATGAGAGGACACACACAGAAGAGATACCTTACCATTGCTCCATCTGTAGAAAGGGTTTTACCAAGTTAAGGAACCTAAAAGAGCATGAGAGGAAACACACAGGAGAAAAGCCTTACCAATGCTCCCAGTGTGGAAAGAGATTTTCCCATATAGGGAACCTGAACAAACATAAGAGAATACACTCTGGAGAGAAGCCTTACCCCTGTACCCATTGCGGGAAAAAATTCAGGTTGTCGGATAACTTAAAGGAGCATGAGAGGACACACACGGGGGAGAAAACTTGCCATTGCTCCCAGTGTGGAAAGAGTTTTTCGAATTTAGGGAACCTGAACAAACATAAGAGAATACACTCTGGAGAGAAGCCTTACCACTGTTCCCAGTGTGGAAAGAGTTTTACCCAGTTAGGGAGCCTGAAAAGGCATGAGAAAAAACACAGGGGAAGATAAGATAAGCTCACAGTTTGGAAAGAGATTTAGTTAGGGAACCTAATTGTGGAAAGACATTTTCTCAGACAGAGGACCTGAATTCACATGACAGAATAGACAGGCTGTGTTCTCAAATCAAATCAAATGTTATTTGTCACATACACATGGTTAGCAGATGTTAATGCGAGTGTAGCAAAATGCTTGTGCTTCTAGTTCTGACAATGCAGTAATAACCAACGAGTAATCTAACCTAACAATTCTACAACTACTACCTTATACACACAAGTGTAAAGGGATAAAGAATATGTACATAAAGATATATGAATAAGTGATGGTACAGAACGGCATAGGCAAGATGCAGTAGATGGTATCGAGACTGCATTCTGACTGATGTTTGATTGTTGTTTTATGCTACATTAAATCATGTTGTTTATATGAGATCTTACTGAAAAATAGGCCCATTTCTATTTATTTTTTCTCTTGAGACATGAACATGTCTAAAATCGGATTACAATTAAAACATTTCTCTTTTTTAAAATTTTATTATGGATTTGGACTGATTGAATTCATCTATAAACCCTTAGATGTTCATTATATGATTTAGATATTTTACAATATAAATTATTAAATGGATGAATAATGGGTCCCTAAGCAACCATTTTAAATGTAAACAGGTTCTCCAGCACAAAATGGGTATCAGCCAATTAAAATAGTTGATTTACTTGCACTAAATTGTACATGTTGTAACAACCTCATATTTTCCCCCCCTCGAAGCACATGGGATGTGTGTCAACCAGAAACAACAACATGAGATTTAGTCATACTGTATATACGTGACATTATCCAGCACAAAATGGCTATCAGCCAATTAAAATCATTGATTTACTTGCAGTTGACAGAATGCTAAATTGTACATGTTGAAAGGACCTCATCTCTATTCAGTCTGTACAGCGTTAGTGTTACAGATCCCGCTATAGACATTTTAAAGGTAATTTCGTATTGAGCCGACATATACAGGGTTTACATTGATTGCGGTCTCCACTAAAGCGGTAACGTTGCCTTTAAATTTCATTAACGCTGTAAAGCTGAACTGCCGCTATGCGGATTGATCGTAGCCTCAACCCCGCAGCACAGCAACTGATTAATGAACTGCTGAATGTAATTTCCCCCCCTTGCTTGGTCTGATCTCTTCAATATTATGTCTATCTCTGATCAGCTACCCAGGAAAGGGCTGAAAATAGCCCATATTCATATATGTAGCCTTAGAAATAAGGTTAACATTCATATATTAGCCAATTCTGAGACTCACTTAGATAATTAATTTGATGATACATCAGTAGCTGTTCAATGATATAACATTTAGTTGCTGTGTATATTCAGAGTCATATCACTGTAATGCTTAGAGAAGATCATATGTCAAGTGTTATTGAAGTGTTGTGGTTGCAGGTTCACTTGGCACATCTAAAGCCTTTTCTTTTGGGGTGTTGCTATAGGCCACCAAGTGCTAACAGTCAGTATCTAAATAATATTTGTGAAATGCTTGATAGTGTATGTGATGTAAACTGAGAGGTCTACTTTCTTGGGGACCTGAATATTGCCTGGTTTTAATCAAGCTGTTTGCTCAAGAGGAAGCTTCTTACTGTAACCAGTGCCTGTAATCTGGTTCAGGTTATTAATCAACCTACCAGGGTGTTTACAAACACTACAGGGAAAGGTTCATCCACATGTATCAATCACATGTTGACTAATACTGTAGAACTTTGTTCTGAAGCTGTATCCATACCCATTGGATGCAGTGATCACAATATAGTGGCTATATCCAGGAAAGCCAAAGTTCCAACAGCTGGGCCTAAAATAGTGTATAAGAGATCATGCAAAAGATTTTGCTGTGACTCTTATGTGGATGATGTTAAAAAATAATTGTTGGTCTGATGTGATTAATGAGGAGCATCCAGACGCTGATGAATATATGAAATTGCTTCTTCCAATTATTGATAAACATGCACCTGTTAAGAAACTGACTGTTAGAACTGTTAAGGCTCCATGGATTGATGAGGAATTTAAAAACTGTATAGTTGAAAGAGATGGTGCAAAAGGAGTGGCTAATAAGTCTGGCTGCACATCTGACTGGTTGACTTACTGAACATTGAGAAATTATGTGACTAAACTCAACCTAAAGAAGAAGAAAACTTTTACTATGAGACCAAAATCAATGATATAAAGAATTATGGAAAAAAACGTTGGAGTACTTTAAATGAAATTATGGGCAGAAAGACAAATTCAACTCTGTCTTTTATCGAATCAGATGGCATATTCATCACAAAACCATTTGATGTTGCCAATTATTTTAATGATTATTTCATTGGCAAAGTGGGCAAACTTAGGCAGGAAATGCCCCAGACCGAGGGTGATTGACCGTCATCTTGAACTTCTTCCATTTTCTAATAATTGTGCCAACAGTTGTTGCTTTCTCACCAAGCTGCTTGCCTATTGTCCTGTAGCCCATCCCAGCCTTGTGCAGGTCTACAATTTTATCCCTGATGTCCTTACACAGCTCTCTGGTCTTGGCCATTGTGGAGAGGTTGGAGTCTGTTTGATTGAGTGTGTGGACAGGTGTCTTTTATACAGGTAACGAGTTCAAACAGGTGCAGTTAATACAGGTAATGAGTGGAGAACAGGAGGGCTTCTTAAAGAAAAACTAACAGGTCTGTGAGATCCGGAATTCTTACTGGTTGGTAGGTGATCGAATACTTATGTCATGCAATAAAATGAAAATTAATTACTTAAAAATCATACAATGTGATTTTCTGGATTTTTGTTTTAGATTCCGTCTCTCACAATTGAAGTGTACATATGATAAAAATGACAGACCTCTACATGCTTTGTAAGTAGGAAAACCTGCAAAATCGGCAGTGTATCAAATACTTGTTCTCCCTACTGTATATGGGCACCAGAGGATATGACCTATATGGGCACCGGAGGATATGACCTATATGGGCACCAGAGGATATGACCTATATGGGCACCAGAGGGTATGACCTATATGGGCACCGGAGGATATTACCTATATGGGCACCAGAGGATATGACCTGTATGGACACCAGTGGGTATGACCTATATGGGCACCAGAGGATATGACCTATATGGACACCAGTGGATATGACCTATATGGGCACCAGTGGATATGACCTATATGGGCACCAGAGGATATGACCTATATGGGCACCAGAGGATATGACCTATATGGGCATCAGAGGATATGACCTATATGGGCACCAGAGGATATGACCTGTATGGACACCAGTGGGTATGTATATGGACACCAGTGGATATGACCTATATGGGCACCAGAGGATATGACCAATATGGGCACCAGTGGATATGACCTATATGGGCACCAGAGGATATGACCTATATGGGCACCAGAGGATATGACCTATATGGGCACCAGTGGGTATGTATATGGACACCAGAGGATATGACCTATATGGACACCAGAGGATATGACCTATATGGGCACCAGTGGATATGACCTATATGGGCACCAGAGGATATGACCTATATGGGCACCAGAGGATATGACCTATATGGGCACCAGAGGATATGACCTATATGGGCACCAGAGGATATGACCTGTATGGGCACCAGTGGATATGACCTATATGGGCACCAGAGGATATGACCTATATGGGCACCAGAGGATATGACCTATATGGGCACCAGAGGATATGACCTGTATGGGCACCAGTGGATATGACCTATATGGGCACCAGAGGATATGACCTATATGGGTATACTTTGTACATCTCAATTTTATATTGGTATATTATTATTATATAATGAAAGAAAAATATATACACACTTTTTGTAAAAAAAAAAATATCTATATACAAAAAGCCTTGCGTTACCCACTCCAATCAGCAGATGGATGTGTGTCTTTCGGGCTATGCTGCCAGTGTGACGTATAATCTAGTGGACGGAACGCTTCTTCAACAACAACAGCAGCAGCAGCAGCAGCTATTCAGCAACCTCGGTAGCTTCCTAGCCAACATTACCGAGACATTAGAGCTCTTTAGACGCTTTCGTTGTATCTTTGCCTCTGTGTTTTAAAATATAACGTACTTCTTTCGTATAGCTAGTTGACCCATTTAATTTCATATTTACGGTGTTATTCAGGTTAGTAGCGAGCTGGCTTGCTAAATTAGCTTAGCACCGGGCTACTCGTTTATCCTAACTAACTAACTTAGGTAGTTAACATCGCCAACCATGAGCTCATTAAGCTACTCCCCTCCTGCCAAAGAAAAGGAGGTCTGCTGTACATTATCGTAAAAGAAGAAGAAGAGGAGGAGGATATTACAGTGAAAAGAGAGAAATAAGCTTTCAGAATGAAAAAGAAGGAGGAGGATGTTACAGTGAAAGAAGAGAAAGAACATTTTGGCGAGGAAGAGGGTAAAGAGACTGTCACAGAGGAAGAGGAGGTAGAATCTTTCAGAATGGAAGCGGAGGCTATCGGTGTCACATTGAAAGATGAGGAAGAGGTAGAATCTTTCAGAATGGAAGCTGAGGCTGTCGGTATCACATTGAAAGATGAGGAAGAGGTAGAATCTTTCAGAATGGAAGCTGAGGCTGTCGGTATCACATTGAAAGATGAGGAAGAGGTAGAATCTTTCAGAATGGAAGCGGAGACTATCGGTGTCACATTGAAAGATGAAGAGGTGGATGTTATAGTGAAAGAAGAGAAAGAACCTTTTAGAGTGAAAGATGAAGAGGGGATAGAGGTTGTCACAGTAGAAGAAGAGGAGGTAGAAGCTTTCAGAATTAGAAAGGAGGAAGAGGAGGATGTTATAGTGAAAGAAGATGAAGAACCTTTTAGAGTGGAAGAGGAGGCTATCTTAAGAAACGAGGAGGAGGAAGACGTATTGGGAGATGAAGAGGAGGTGGAAGGAGAGGAAGAGGAGACTGAAGATCTGATTAACACCAGTGAGTACCGTCTTAAAAGCAGGGTCACAAACTGCAGTTGTTGAGTTAATGTATCATTTTAATATATTGCTCTGGGCCTCGCCATTGATTCTGGGAGAATATAACTTATAAATGTCCACTGAACTTAGTTCAACTGTCGTACCCCATCAGAACACAAAATATAAGCTTGTTTTACTCCTTTGTTTGTGAACGATGTAATTGTAAATGAACACTATATCCTCAAAACATGGAGGTGGTTCCATTAGGCTGAACCTGAGACGTTAGACTGTTATGAAAAGCTCTATAGAATTGTAATGCATTATGATGTATTAAGAATGTTGGGTCATTTTGAATATTGTTCTAAATCTAGATATTCAGTTACATAATTTAAATATGATAATGGGCGAGCTAACATGGCTGCTATAATGTCATGTTCAGCCTTTCAGTCATATACAGTGGGGAGAACAAGTATTTGATACACTGCCGATTTTGCAGATTTTCCTACTTAAAAAGCATGTAGAGGTCTGTAATTTTTATCATAGGTACACTTCAACTGTGAGAGACGGAATCTAAAACAAAAATCCAGAAAATCACATTGTATGATTTTTAAGTAATTAATTTGCATTTTATTGCATGACATAAGTATTTGATACATCAGAAAAGCAGAACTTAATATTTGGTACAGAATCCTTTGTTTGCAATTACAGAGATCATACGTTTCCTGTAGTTCTTGACCAGGTTTGCACACACTGCAGCAGGGATTTTGGCCCACTCCTCCATACAGACCTTCTCCAGATCCTTCAGGTTTCGGGGCTGTCGCTGGGCAATACGGACTTTCAGCTCCCTCCAAAGATTTTCTATTGGGTTTAGGTCTGGAGACTGGCTAGGCCACTCCAGGACCTTGAGATACTTCTTACGGAGCCACTCCTTAGTTGCCCTGGCTGTGTGTTTCGGGTCGTTGTCATGCTGGAAGACCCAGCCACGACCCATCATCAATGCTCTTACTGAGGGAAGGAGGTTGTTGGCTAAGATCTCGCAATACATGGCCCCATCCATCCTCCCCTCAATACGGTGCAGTCGTCCTGTCCCCTTTGCAGAAAAGCATCCCCAAAGAATGATGTTTCCACCTCCATGCTTCACGGTTGGGATGGTGTTCTTGGGGTTGTACTCATCCTTCTTCTTCCTCCAAACACGGCGAGTGGAGTTTAGACCAAAAAGCTCTATTTTTGAATCATCAGACCACATGACCTTCTCCCATTCCTCCTCTGGATCATCCAGATGGTCATTGGCAAACTTCAGACGGGCCTGGACATGCGCCTGCTTGAGCAGGGGGACCTTGTGTGCGCTGCAGGATTTTAATCCATGACGGCGTAGTGTGTTACTAATGGTTTTCTTTGAGACTGTGGTCCCAGCTCTCTTCAGGTCATTGACCAGGTCCTGCCGTGTAGTTCTGGGCTGATCCCTCACCTTCCTCATGATCATTGATGCCCCACGAGGTGAGATCTTGCATGGAGCCCCAGACCGAGGGTGATTGACCATCATCTTGAACTTCTTCTATTTTCTTCTATTTTCTAATAATTGCGCCAACAGTTGTTGCCTTCTCACCAAGCTGCTTGCCTATTGTCCTGTAGCCCATCCCAGCCTTGTGCAGGTCTACAATTTTATCCCTGATGTCCTTACACAGCTCTCTGGTCTTGGCCATTGTGGAGAGGTTGGAGTCTGTTTGATTGAGTGTGTGGACAGGTGTCTTTTATACAGGTAACGAGTTCAAACAGGTGCAGTTAATACAGGTAATGAGTGGAGAACAGGAGGGCTTCTTAAAGAAAAACTAACAGGTCTGTGAGAGCTGGAATTCTTACTGGTTGGTAGGTGATCAAATACTTATGTCATGCAATAAAATGCAAATGAATTACTTAAAAATCATACAATGTGATTTTCTGGATTTTTGTTTTAGATTCCGTCTCTCACAGTTGAAGTGTACCTATGATAAAAATTATAGACCTCTACATGCTTTGTAAGTAGGAAAACCTGCAAAATCGGCAGTGTATCAAATACTTGTTCTC
>NC_092087.1:107020097-107151345 GCF_045679555.1 Salvelinus alpinus
CCCCACTGTATATGTATTGATAATGGGGAAGCTAACATGGCTGCTATAATGTCATGTTCAGTCGTATATATGTATTGATAATGGGGGAGCTAACATGGCTGCTATAATGTCATATTCAGTCCTATATATGTATTGATATTGGGGGAAGCTAACATGGCTGCTATAATGTAATGTTCAGTCCTATATATGTATTGATAATGGGGAAGCTAACATGGCTGCTATAATGTCATGTTCAGTCGTATATATGTATTGATAATGGGGGAGTTAACATGGCTGCTATAATGTCATGTTCAGTCGTATATATGTATTGATAATGGGGAAGCTAACATGGCTGCTATAATGTCATGTTCAGTCGTATATATGTATTGATAATGGGGGAGCTAACATGGCTGCTGTAATGTCATGTTCAGACTCTCAGTCGTATATATGTATTGATAATGGGGAAGCTAACATGGCTGCTATAATGTCATGTTCAGTCGTATATATGTATTGATAATGGGGGAGCTAACATGGCTGCTATAATGTCATGTTCAGTCGGATATATGTATTGATAATGGGGAAGCTAACATGGCTGCTATAATGTCATGTAAAGGCACCATAATGCAGAAACTTGGCCCAAACCTCTAAATACCTCTGGACTGAACCAGGTTGAGCCGGTCTAAAGCCTGAACCGGGTTGAGCCGGGCCAAGGCCTGAACCGGGTTGAGCCGGGCCAAGACCTGAACCGGGTTGCGCCGGGGCCAAGACCTGAACCGGATGGCGCCGGGGCCAAGGCCTGAACCGGGTGGCGCCGGGGCCAAGACCTGAACCGGGTTGAGCCGGGCCAAGACCTGAACCGGGTGGCGCCGGGGCCAAGACCTGAACCGGGTGGCGCCGGGGCCAAGACCTGAACCGGGTGGCGCCGGGGCCAAGACCTGAACCGGGTTGAGCCGGGCCAAGACCTGAACCGGGTGGCGCCGGGGCCAAGGCCTGAACCGGGTTGAGCCGGGCCAAGACCTGAACCGGGTTGAGCCGGGCCCAAGACCTGAACCGGGTGGCGCCGGGGCCAAGACCTGAACCGGGTGGCGCCGGGGCCAAGACCTGAACCGGGTGGCGCCGGGGCCAAGACCTGAACCGGGTTGAGCCGGGCCAAGACCTGAACCGGGTGGCGCCGGGGCCAAGACCTGAACCGGGTGGCGCCGGGGCCAAGACCTGAACCGGGTGGCGCCGGGGCCAAGACCTGAACCAGGTTGAGCTGGGGCCAAGGCTCGTCGTTTGACAAGGCAAAAGCTGTGAGGGAGGAGCTTCTTAAAACAGTAACCTGCACCAACTGGTCAAATTGGCAGCATGGTTCATCGTTACATGAAATATATGTTAGAATGATCTTACTAGTTTTCCTTGGGAAGACGGATAGAGCGCGACTGTGTTTTTGTTAAAGGAACGATCCACTGCTTGTGTCTCCACGACTCCACAGCAAGTTATTTTGTGGCCCTAGTTATCCAAACTTTTTTTTAGTGCTAATAAGCGATAAAACAGCCTTTTGTCGAACAAGGATGTAATTTGTTAGAAATATGAGATGACTACAGCGTCCATGATGCTTTGCGTCTGGAAGGCAGGTACGGGGAGGAGCGTCTAACTAGATGGGTGTTAGATGGGCGCTAGCTCTGGTTAAATAAATAAAAAAACGGACAAAAGTCAATCTAGGAACAATGCACATTACATGACTACACTGAGTATACCAAACACTACACTGAGTATACCAAACACTACACTGAGTATACCAAACACTACAACACTACACTGAGTATACCAAACACTACACTGAGTATACCAAACACTACACTGAGTATACCAAACACTACACTGAGTATACCAAACACTACAACACTACACTGAGTATACCAAACACTACACTGAGTATACCAAACACTACAACACTACACTGAGTATACCAAACACTACACTGAGTATACCAAACACTACACTGAGTATACCAAACACTACAACACTACACTGAGTATACCAACCACTACACTGAGTATACCAAACACTACACTGAGTATACCAAACACTACAACACTACACTGAGTATACCAAACACTACACTGAGTATACCAAACACTACAACACTACACTGAGTATACCAAACACTACACTGAGTATACCAAACACTACAACACTACACTGAGTATACCAAACACTACACTGAGTATACCAAACACTACAACACTACACTGAGTATACCAACCACTACACTGAGTATACCAAACACTACACTGAGTATATCAAACACTACAGCACTACACTGAGTATACCAAACACTACACTGAGTATACCAACCACTACACTGAGTATACCAAACACTACAACACTACACTGTGTATACCAAACACTACACTGAGTATATCAAACACTACAGCACTACACTGAGTATACCAAACACTAGGAGTTTGTAACCACTACCATACCCTACTCTTAAACCTTTGATGCCTCTGTAGTTTGTAACCACCACCATGTGCCCTACTCTTAAACCTTTGATACCTCTGTAGTTTGTAACCACCACCATGTACCCACCTCTTAAACCTTTGATACCTCTGTAGTTTGTAGTGCTACGAATTTGTAGTAATTTAGGCAGGTTACCTTGATGTTCTTGGTTACAGTGACTATGGTGGTCTGCTTGAAACACGTAAGTATTACAGACTCAGTCAGGGAGAGGTTGAAAATGTCAGTGAAGATACTTGGCAGTTGTTCAACGCATGCTCTGAGTACACTTCCTGGTAATCTGTCTGGCCCTGCGGCCTTATGAATGTTGACCTGTTTAAAGTTCTTACTCACATCGGCTACGGAGAACGTGATCACACAGTCGTCCGGAACAGCTGGTGCTCTCATGCATGCTTCAGGGTTGCTTGCCTCAAAGTGCCTGTAGAAGTAATTTAGCTCATCTGGTAGGCTCGTGTCACTGGACAGCTCGCAGCTGGGCTTTCCCTTGTGGTCATTAATAGTTTGCAGGCCCTGCCACATCCAACTAACCAGTGTATTAGGATTCAATCTTAGTCCTTTATTGACGCCTTACCTGTTTGATGGTTCGTCGGAGGGCATAGCGGGATTTCTTATAAGCGTCCGGGTTAGAGTCCCGCTCCTTGAAAGCGGCAGCTCTAGCCTTTAGCTCAGTGCGGATGCTGCCTGTAATCCATGGCTTCTGGTTGGGGTATGTACGTACGGTCACTGTGGGGGCGACGTCATCAATTCACTTATTGATTTAGCTGGTGACTAATGTGATTAAACCTCATAGGAAGACAGTTTAACCATGTGGAGGTTTCATTCAGGTCTCTCTGTTTAACCAAATACTCTGTTTGTCTTTGGCAGGAGAGGGACCAAACTCTCACTCTGACCGTGAGAAGAGTACTTCAGGGGATCCAGTCCCATTGACGCCCATACCAGTGAGACGACACCACTGTTCTCAGTGTGGAAAGAGTTTTACCCTGTTAGGGAACCTGAAAAGGCATGAGAAGACACACACGGGAGAGAAGCCTTTCCAATGTTCCCAGTGTGGAAAGAGTTTTACACGATTAGGGAACCTGAATATGCATGACAGATCACACACGGGAGAGAAACCTTTCCAATGCTCCCAGTGTGGAAAGGGTTTTACAGGGTTAGGGCATCTGAAGGAACATAAAAGAATACACACAGGAGAGAAGCCTTTCCAATGCTCCCAGTGTGGAAAGGGTTTTACCTTGTTAGGGAACCTGAATATGCATGACAGAACACACACAGGAGAGAAGCCTTTCCAATGCTCCCAGTGTGGAAAGGGTTTTACACAGTTAGGAAATCTGAAGGAGCATGAAAGAACACACACAGGGGAGACATCTTACCATTGCTCTTTGTGTGGAAAGGATTTTGCCAAGTTAGGGAGCCTAAAGGAACATAAAAGAATACACACGGGAGAGAAACCTTTCCAATGCTCCCAGTGTGGAAAGAGTTTTACACTGTTAGGGCATCTGAAGGAACATGAAAGAATACACACAGGAGACAAGACTTTCCAATGTTCCCAGTGTGGAAAGAGTTTTACACGGTTAGGGAACCTGAAAAGGCATGAGAGAGTACATACAGTCTTTCCAATACGCCCAGTGTGTAGCAGGAACCGGCTCAGAGACCAGAACCAAAAACTGGGAAAAAGTTGAGAAACACAAACAGAACCAGGAAAGAAAGTGATCTCTACTTTTCCGGAACAGAACCGTTATTTTAATTGGGTTGTAAACAGTTAATAACTTTCTTTTAAAGTAACTGCCCAGTGAAAATCTCACTTTTAAAAGTTCATTCTGTTAACTCATATGTAAATGTTGTTGACTTGTCCTATACTTGTGTTTGTGGACAAAGCATAAATTGAAGAAAAACACTTCAAAAACCCCAAACAGACCATTTAAAAATATTCTTGCTATTTCCTCATAGAACATGATGTCATCTCCCTGAGGAGGATGAGCTGGCCAATCAGTAGTCTACTTGTGTTAATATTTTAATGACTGGTATATGCCCACACCATTCTGTTCTTTTGGGGTAGCCCACACCATAACAACACAGAAAAGCTGTTTTTTAACATACTTAATAAATACAAATTTGAAGGAAAACTATTTCACTCATATTGTAATTAATTATAGGTCATGTTTCATAGAAATCTGGAAACACTGGGAATTTAATTTAAATTCTGGCCATTTTGTTTTTCAGTCCCACAAAAATCGGCAACAAAGCGCTTATGCAAAGCCTACCTGCCCTTCCCCCCTCCAGAGTTACTTGCTCTCTCCCTGTCTCAGTCGCATCTCGCGCCCTACACTTGTTGTCTGTCCATCATATAACTAGCTTGTCTGCTCCATAGCAGCTCCGTCCACACTGATTGGTGAAGTCATTTAATGAGCTAAATGTATAAAAAAAATAAAAAAAGGTTTTCACAGGTTAAAAAAGGAACAGAAAGCAACGATATAAACCGGTACGAACCAGTTCAGAACTTTCTTTTGATGGTCGGAACCTATGAGGTATATAAACCCTGGATTGCTATGTATCGGCCAATGAGAGGCTTTGAAGCCAGCGGTCAGCCGTATTGGCGCTCCCCATTAGGAGCAGTCCTCCTTAGGAATGAATGGAATCCTACAGTATTTCAATTCAATGTTTTCAAGGACAAAATTACATGTAATTAAGAAAAAAAAACAGCAGCGTTGCAGTTCTTGACACAAACCGGTGCGCCTGGCACCTACTACCATACCCCGTTCATCAAAGGCACTTAATCTTTCGTCATGCCCAGTCATGGCACACACACACACACAATCCATGTCTCCACTGTCTCCCCCCCCCTTCATCTATACTGATTTGAAGTGGAGTTAACAATAAGGGATCCTGGCTTTCACCTGGATTCACCTGGTCAGTCTATGTCATGGAAAGAGCAGGTGTTCTTAAACTTTTGTCCACTCAGTATATAAACAGTACATAAATATATATATATTATGTTTAGCTCACACAATAGAATTTAAAAGTATTAATTTGTCTGTAAATGTGTCCAAAATGAATGTAGACATTAATACATGTATTTCTATATCGCCCATGGGGCACGAAGGTGCCCCGCCCCCTTTTCAGTCCTCCAGGGTTTATACACCTTTCTGTCATCCAGGGGTTTATACACCTTTCAGTCCTCCAGGGTTTATACACCTTTCAGTCATCCAGGGTTGATACACCTTTCAGTCATCCAGGGTTGATACACCTTTCAGTCATCCAGGGTTGATACACCTTTCAGTCATTCAGGGTTTATACACCTTTCAGTCATCCAGGGTTTATACACCTTTCTGTCATCCAGGGTTTATGCACCTTTCAGTCATCCAGGGTTTATACACCTTTCAGTCATCCAGGGTTTATACACCTTTCAGTCATCCAGGGTTTATACACCTTTCAGTCATCCAGGGTTTATACACCTTTCAGTCATCCAGGGTTTATACACCTTTCTGTCATCCAGGTGTTTATACACCTTTCAGTCATCCAGGGTTTATACACCTTTCACTCATCCAGGGGTTTATACACCTTTCAGTCATCCAGGGGTTTATACACCTTTCAGTCATCCAGGGTTTATACACCTTTCAGTCATCCAGGGTTTATACACCTTTCAGTCATCCAGGGTTTATACACCTTTCAGTCATCCAGGGTTTATACACCTTTCAGTCATCCAGGGTTTATACACCTTTCAGTCATCCAGGGTTTATACACCTTTCAGTCATCCAGGGTTTATACACCTTTCAGTCATCCAGGGTTTATACACCTTTCAGTCATCCAGGGTTTATACACCTTTCAGTCATCCAGGGTTTATACACCTTTCAGTCATCCAGGGTTTATACACCTTTCAGTCATCCAGGGTTTATACACCTTTCAGTCATCCAGGGGTTTATACACCTTTCAGTCATCCAGGGTTTATACACCTTTCAGTCATCCAGGGTTTATACACCTTTCAGTCATCCAGGGTTTATACACCTTTCAGTCATCCAGGGTTTATACACCTTTCAGTCATCCAGGGTTTATACACCTTTCTGTCATCCAGGGTTTATACACCTTTCTGTCATCCAGGGTTTATACACCTTTCAGTCATCCAGGGTTTATGCACCTTTTCAGTCATCCAGGGTTTATGCACCTTTTCAGTCATCCAGGGTTTATGCACCTTTTCAATCATCCAGGGTTTATACACCTTTCAGTCATCCAGGGTTTATACACCTTTCAGTCATCCAGGGGTTTATACACCTTTCAGTCATCCAGGGTTTATACACCTTTCTGTCATCCAGGGTTTATACACCTTTCTGTCATCCAGGGTTTATACACCTTTCTGTCATTCAGGGTTTATACACCTTTCAGTCATCCAGGGTTTATACACCTTTCAGTCATCCAGAGTTTATACACCTTTCAGTCATCCAGGGTTTATACACCTTTCTGTCATCCAGGGGTTTATACACCTTTCAGTCATCCAGGGTTTATACACGTTTCAGTCATCCAGGGGTTTATACACCTTTCACTCATCCAGGGTTTATACACCTTTCTGTCATCCAGGGTTTATACACCTTTCAGTCATCCAGGGTTTATACACCTTTCAGTCATCCAGGGTTTATACACCTTTTCAGTCATCCAGGGTTTATACACCTTTCAGTCATCCAGGGTTTATACACCTTTCTGTTATCCAGGGGTTTATACACCTTTCAGTCATCCAGGGTTTATACACCTTTCAGTCATCCAGGGTTTATACACATCATTGGTCGGAACAGTGGAATGTAACAAACTAATGGCGATTGGATAAAATGATTTTGGTTCCAACCCATGGGGTGTATTCATTCCGCCGATTCTGTTGCAAAACGTTTCTTAAAACGGCAGCAAAAGGAACGAAAACGGGGAGGGGACTTGAATTCGTCCAATAATTTTGTCCAACATTCAGGCGGAATGAATACACCCCAGGTGTGGAAAGAGTTTTACCCAGTTAGTGAACCCAGTTAGTGAACCCAGTTAGTGAACCTAATTGTGGAAGGACATTTTCCAGGACAGAGGACCTGATATTAGAGAATAGAAAGCCTGTCTGCCGTTACAGAACCACCCACCAATTCAGAGCCAAGCAGCGGTGTAAACGGAGTAAGGGACAGCGCAAGAAGGAGGAATGGACTTGGGACGATGTATTGGACGGTAAAGGTTGCTACACATGGGAGGAGATCCTGGCTGGAAGGGATCGCCTCCCATGGGAACAGGTGGAGGCACTGAGGAGAACAGAGGCAACCGGAGAAGGGAACCGGCGTTATGAGGGGACGCGTCTTGCACGGAAGCCCGAAAAGCCCGTGAGTAACTCCCAAAAATTTCTTGGGGGGGGGCTAAGGGGTTGTGGGCCAAGGGCAGGTAGGAGACCTGCGCCCACTTCCCAGGCTAACCGTGGAGAGCGGGAGTACGGGCAGACACCGTGTTACGCAGTAGAGCGCACGGTGTCTCCTGTACGTGTGCATAGCCCGGTGCGGGTTATTCCACCTCCCCGCACTGGTAGGGCTAGATTGGGCATTGAGCCAGGTGTCATGAGGCCGGCTCAACGCGTCTGGTCTCCAGTGCGTCTCCTCGGGCCGGCATACATGGCACCTGCCTTACGCATGGTTTCCCCGGTTCGCCTACACAGCCCGGTGCGGGTTATTCCACCTCCCCGCACTGGGCGGGCGACCGGGAGCATTCAACCAGGTAAGGTTGGGCAGGCTCAATGCTCAAGAGAGCCAGTACGCCTGCACGGTCCGGTATTTCCGGCGCCACCTCCCCGCCCCAGCCTAGTACCTACAGTGCCTACACTACGCACTAGGCTACCAGTGCATTTCCAGAGCCCTGTTCCTCCTCTACGCACTCTCCCTGTAGTGCGTGTATCCAGTTCGGTGCCTCCAGTTCCGGCCCCACGCACTAAGCCACCTGTGCGTCTCCTAAGTCCTGTACACACTGTCACTTCTCCCCGTACTAGTCCTGAGGTGCGTGCCCTCAGCCCGGTGCCTCCAGTGCCGGTACCACGCACCAGGTATAGAGTGGGCTTTGAGAGTACAGTGTGCCCTGTCCCTGCTTCCCGCACTAGTATGAAGGTGCGTGTCCTTAGCCCGGTGCCTCCAGTTCCGGCACCACGCACCAGGTCTACAGTGCGCCTTATCCGGCCAGAGCCATCCGTCTACCCAGCGCCATCTGAGCCATCCGTCTCCCCAGCGCCATCTGAGCCATCCGTCTCCCCAGCGCCATCTGAGCCATCCGTCTCCCCAGCGCCATCTGAGCCGCCCGTCTGCAATGAGCCTGCAAAGCCGCCCGTCTGCAATGAGCCTGCAAAGCCGCCCGTCTGCAATGAGCCTGCAAAGCCGCCCGTCTGCCATGAGCCTGCAAAGCCGCCCGTCTGCCATGAGCCTACAGAGCCGTCCGCCAGACAGGAGCCGCTAGAGCCGCCCGCCAGACAGGAGCCGCTAGAGCCGTCCGTCAGACAGGGTCTGCCAGAGCCGCCAACCAGACAGGATCTGCCAGAGCCGCCAACCAGACAGGATCTGCCAGAGCCGCCAGCCAGACAGGATCTGCCAGAGCCGCCAGCCAGACAGGATCTGCCAGAGCCGCCAGCCAGACAGGATCTGCCAGAGCCGCCAGCGAGCCATGAGCAGCCAGAGCCGTCAGCGAGCCATGAGCAGCCAGAGCCGTCAGAGAGCCATGAGCGTCCAGAGCCGTCAGCCTGCCATGAGCGTCCAGAGCCGTCAGCCTGCCATGAGCGTCCAGAGCCGTCAGCCTGCCATGAGCAGCCAGAGCCGTCAGAGAGCCATGAGCAGCCAGAGCCGTCAGAGAGCCATGAGCAGCCAGAGCCGTCAGAGAGCCATGAGCAGCCAGAGCCGTCAGAGAGCCATGAGCAGCCAGAGCCGTCAGAGAGCCATGAGCGTCCAGAGCCGTCAGAGAGCCATGAGCGTCCAGAGCCGTCAGCCTGCCATGAGCGTCCAGAGCCGTCAGCCTGCCATGAGCGTCCAGAGCCGTCAGCCTGCCATGAGCGTCCAGAGCTGTCAGCCTGCCATGAGCGTCCAGAGCCGTCAGCCTGCCATGAGCGTCCAGAGCCGTCAGTAAGCCATGAGCTGTCCCTCAGCCAGAAGCGGCTAGTAATTCAGAACTGCCCCTCAGTCCAGAGCTGTCTCTCTGTCCGGAGCTGTCCTTCAGTCCGGAGTTGCCCCTCTATCCTGAGCTACCTCTTTATCCTGAGCTACCTCTCTCTCCTAAGCTATCCCTCTGTCCTGAGCTATCCCTATGTCCTGAGCTACCTTGTCCCAGAGCTGTCCTTGATTCTGGTGTTGCCCCTAAATTTAGGTGGGGTTATTTGGAGGGTGGTCATTGTGGGGAGGATACGGAAGCGGGGATTGATTATGGTGGGGTGGGAACCACGCCCGGAGCCTAAGCCACCACCGTGGTCAGATGCCCACCCAGACCCTCCCCTGGACTTTTTGGTGATGCGTTCGGAGTACGCATCTTGAGGGGGGGGTTATGTCACGTTCCTGACCTGTTTTCTGTTTAGTTTTGTGTGTTAGTTGGTCAGGACGTGAGTTTGGGTGGGCATTCTATGTTGTCTGTTTCTATGTTGGTTTAGGGTTGCCTGGTATGGCTCTCAATTGGAGGCAGGTGTTTGGCGTTCCTCTAATTGAGAGTCATATTTAGGTAGGCTGTTCACAAGGTTTGTTTGTGGGTGGTTGTCTCCTGTGATGTTTTCGTGTTGTCGATGTATATTCACTATGGGACTGTTTGGCTGTTCGTTTTGTTTCGATGTCGTCTGTTGCCTGTTCGTGAGTTTACGTTTCAGTATGTAAGTTTATGTTCAGGTTTTCGTTCTACGTCGTTTTGTTATTTTGTAAGCTTTGAAAGTGTTTGTTTTCGTGTCATCAGTTTTCGTTTTATAAATAAAGATGGCATATTTCCCTGAACCCGCATTTTGGTCAGAAGATCCTTCTCTCCTCACCTCATCTGAGGATGAGGAAAGCGACAGCCCTTACAGTTCTGACTTATGTTTTTGTCTGAGAATTTGCCTTTTTTGTTTATGCCACATAAAATCATATTGTTTGTATGAAATCTTACTTTCATTTTTTCCCTCTCAAGACATTATTGTTAAAAATAGATAAACATTTTAAATGTGTATTTTATTTTGACTATGTATTTTGATTGATTGAATACAAGTCTGAATGCTTAGATGTTCATGATATGGTTTTGATATTTTGATACAGGGTTAGAATGGGGCTAACATTCTAGAACACGTAGCCTAATTCTTGATTCTAACCTTGAAACCTCACGGATTTAGTCGTTTTGTTTCATTGAATTAATTTGTGTACTAGTCTTCAAGCTAAAGGTGTATGAAAATATGATGTTCTGAAAACGTCAGGTAAGTTGTTGACATGAAGAACATTTACTACCTCATCAATGTTCCCAAAAGTATTATTCCACCGTGTCAGAGAAAACACAGGTGCTGATTGTAAAAAAAAAATATATATTTTGGTCTGAATGTAAATCAAATGTGGAACACCACTAGTTGACGTTCATTATATAGATACACTACCGTTCAAAAGTTTGGGGTCACTTAGAAATGTCCTTGTTTTTGAAAGAAAAGCTAATTATTTGTCCATTAAAATAACATCAAATTGATCAGAAATACAGTGTAGACATTGTTAATGTTGTAAATAACTATTGTAGCTGGAAACGGCTGATTTTTAATGCAATATCGACATTGGCGTACAGAGGCTCATTATCAGCAACCATCACTCCTGTGTTCCAATGGTATATTGTTAGCTAATCCAAGTTTATAATTTTAAAAGGCTAATTGATCATTAGAAAACTCTTTTGCAATTATGTTAGCATAGCTGAAAACTTGTTCTGATTAAAGAAGCAATAAAACTGTCCTTCTTTAGACTTGTTTAGTATCTGGAGCATCAGCATGTGTGGGTTCAATTGCAGGCTCAAAATGGCCAGAAACATAGACCTTTCTTCTGAAACTCATCAGTCTATTCTTGTTCTGAGAAATGAAGGCTATTCCATGCGGGAAATTGCCAAGAAACTGAAGATCTCATGCAACACTGTGTAATACTCCCTACACAGAACAACGCAAACTGGCTCTAACCAGAATAAAAAGAGGAGTGGGAGGCCCCGGTGCACAACTGAGCAAGAGGACAAGAACATTAGAGTGTCTAGTTTGAGAAACAGACGCCTCACAAGTCCTCAACTGGCAGCTTCATTAAATAGTATCCACAAAACACCAGTCTCAACATCAACAGTGAAGAGGCGACTCCGGGATGCTGACCATCTAGGTAGAGTTCCTCTGTCCAGTGTCTGTGTTCTTTTGCCGATCTTAATCTTTTCTTTTTATTGGCCAGTCTGAGATATGGCTTTTTCTTTGCGACTCTGCCTAGAAGGCCAGCATCCCTGACTGACTGACTATGAACTTGCCTTAATATGCAGATCAGTATTTTAGATGTTACGTTTTTAAAATGTTATTCTCACTCATTAAAACTAATTAATCAACTCTTGCTTCTCAATACAATATTGTTAGCTATTTAGTTAAATAAATGAAACAAATTAACTTTTGGTCTGGGATTTTTTTTATTTTTTCCATGAACTTCAGGGTCTGTAGCTTCAGCACCAACATCACACACACCAACTGACACTCACACCAACATCACACACACCAACACTCACAAGTGCCTGATTGACTATCTCCGATAGGCAGGAACGATGGAGAGTAGAGTTTTTCAGGATCCTGGATCAGTACCATGTTAAGGTCCATGTTTTCAGGATCATGGATCAGTACCATGTTAAGGTCCATGTTTTCAGGATCATGGATCAGTACCATGTTAAGGTCCATGTTTTCAGGGTCATGGATCAGTACCATGTTAAAGGACCATGTTTTCAGGGTCATGGATCAGTACCATGTTAAAGTACCATGTTTTCAGGGTCATGGATCAGTACCATGTTAAAGGACCATGTTTTCAGGGTCATGGATCAGTACCATGTTAAAGTACCATGTTAAAGGACCATGTTTTTCAGGATCCTGGATCAGTACCATGTTAAGGTCCATGTTTTCAGGATCGTGGATCAGTACCATGTTAAAGTACCATGTTTTCAGGATCCTGGATCAGTACCATGTTATGGTCCATGTTTTCAGGATCGTGGATCAGTACCATGTTACGGTCCATGTTTTCAGCATCATGGATCAGTACCATGTTAAAGTACCATGTTTTCAGGATCATGGATCAGTACCATGTTAAGGTCCATGTTTTCAGGATCCTGGATCAGTACCATGTTAAAGTACCATGTTTTGAGGATCATGGATCAGTACCATGTTAAAGTACCATGTTTTCAGGATTATGGATCAGTACCATGTTAAGGTCCATGTTTTCAGGATCCTGGATCAGTACCATGTTAAAGTACCATGTTTTGAGGATCATGGATCAGTACCATGTTAAAGTACCATGTTTTCAGCATCATGGATCAGTACCATGTTAAAGTACCATGTTTTGAGGATCATGGATCAGTACCATGTTAAAGTACCATGTTTTCAGGATCCTGGATCAGTACCATGTTAAGGTCCATGTTTTCAGGATCATGGATCAGTACCATGTTAAAGTACCATGTTTTTCAGGATCATGGATCAGTACCATGTTTTGGGGATCATGGATCAGTACCATGTTAAAGTACCATGTTAAAGTACCATGTTTTCATGATCATGGATCAGTACCATGTTAAAGGACCATGTTTTCAGGATCATGGATCAGTACCATGTTAAAGGACCATGTTTTCATGATCATGGATCAGTACCATGTTAAAGGACCATGTTTTGAGGATCATGGATCAGTACCTTGTTACGGTCCATGTTTTTCAGGATCATGGATCAGTACCATGTTTTTCAGGATCATGGATCAGTACCATGTTAAAGAACCATGTTTTCAAGATCATGGATCAGTACCATGTTAAAGGACCATGTTTTCAGGATCATGGATCAGTACCATGTTAAAGGACCATGTTTTCAGGATCATGGATCAGTACCATGTTAAAGTACCATGTTTTCAGGATCATGGATCAGTACCATGTTAAAGGACCATGTTTTTCAGGATCATGGATCAGTACCATGTTAAAGGACCATGTTTTGAGGATCATGGATCAGTACCATGTTAAAGTACCATGTTTTCAGGATCATGGATCAGTACCATGTTAAAGGACCATGTTTTGAGGATCATGGATCAGTACCATGTTACGGTCCATGTTTTTCAGGATCATGGATCAGTACCATGTTACAGTCCATGTTTTTCAGGATCATGGATCAGTACCATGTTAAAGTGCCATGTTTTCAGGTTCATGGATCAGTACCATGTTAAAGGACCATGTTTTGAGGATCATGGATCAGTACCATGTTAAGGTCCATGTTTTTCAGGATCATGGATCAGTACCATGTTTTCAGGATCATGGATCAGTACCATGTTAAGGTCCATGTTTTTCAGGATCATGGATCAGTACCATGTTAAAGTACCATGTTTTGAGGATCATGGATCAGTACCATGTTAAGGTCCATGTTTTGAGGATCATGGATCAGTACCATGTTAAGGTCCATGTTTTCAGGATCATGGATCAGTACCATGTTTTGAGGATCATGGATCAGTACCATGTTAAAGGTCCATGTTTTTCAGGATCATGGATCAGTACCATGTTAAAGTACCATGTTTTTCAGGATCATGGATCAGTACCATGATAAAGTACCATGTTTTGGGGATCATGGATCAGTACCATGTTAAAGTACCATGTTTTTCAGGATCATGGATCAGTACCATGATAAAGGACCATGTTTTTCAGGATCATGGATCAGTACCATGTTAAAGTACCATGTTTCTCAGGATCATGGATCAGTACCATGATAAAGTACCATGTTTTGGGGATCATGGATCAGTACCATGTTAAAGTACCATGTTTTTCAGGATCATGGATCAGTACCATGATAAAGGACCATGTTTTTCAGGATCATGGATCAGTACCATGTTAAAGTACCATGTTTTCAGGATCATGGATCAGTACCATGTTAAAGGACCGTGTTTTTCAGGATCATGGATCAGTACCATGTTAAGGTCCATGTTTTTCAGGATCATGGATCAGTACCATGTTACAGTCCATGTTTTTCAGGATCATGGATCAGTACCATGTTAAAGTACCATGTTTTTCAGGATCGAGCTTCTTTATGGTAGTCTGTATTATTGTGACTGTCTTTATGGTGGTCTTCATTATTGTGACTGTCTTTATGGTGGTATTCATTATTGTAACTGTCTTTATTGTAAGGAATGTTTAGTGCCTCTTTGTATGCAGTCTGTTGATATGCCAGGGCCTGGTCATGCAGTTAGGTTTGTACAGTGTGATGATATACCAGGGCCTGGGCATGCAGTTAGGTTTGTACAGTGTGATGATATACCAGGGCCTGGTGATGCAGTTAGGTTTGTGCAGTGTGATGATATACCAGGGCCTTTTCATGCAGTGTGATGATATACCAGGGCCTGGGGATGCAGTTAGGTTTGTACAGTGTGATGATATACCAGGGACTGGGGATGCAGTTAGGTTTGTATGCAGTCTGGTGATATACCAGGGACTGGGGATGCAGTTAGGTTGGTATGCAGTCTGGTGATATACCAGGGACTGGGGATGCAGTTAGGTTGGTATGCAGTCTGGTGATATACCAGGGACTGGGGATGCAGTTAGGTTTGTATGCAGTCTGGTGAAATACCAGGGACTGGGGATACAGTGTGATGATATACCAGGGCCTGGGCATGCAGTGTGATGATATACCAGGGCCTGGGCATGCAGTTAGGTTTGTACAGTGTGATGATATACCAGGGCCTGGGGATGCAGTTAGGTTTGTGCAGTGTGATGATATACCAGGGCCTGGGGATGCAGTTAGGTTTGTACAGTGTGATGATATACCAGGGCCTGGGCATGCAGTGTGATGATATACCAGGGCCTGGGCATGCAGTGTGATGATATACCAGGGCCTGGGCATGCAGTGTGATGATATGTCTTCCAGGCGATGCTGCCAGGGTGCTGCTACACACCCCAAGCCTTGTTTTCAGGGCACCGTTGAAGGGAGAGGTTTCTGGGGCAGCATTAAGGAGGTGGAACAAATGAAGTTGAAGATTCCTGGGTGGGGAGAGCGTGGTGAAACAGAGGTGACACGGTCTTGTTCTTTTTGAGCTTTTGATTCAGAGTCTTTACCTGACAAGGTAATGTTTGGATACATGCGTTATGCTGTTAGAGATTTTTTGTGCCGTATCCACTGCAGTGTTCTAGGTGTCACGTTTATGGCCATGTCACAGCAGTTTCTAAGAGGGAGATTCCACGATGTGAGAAGTGTGCAAGAGGACATGGGACAGAGGAATGTGTCATTTTGGTAGAAAAAGTTGTGTATATCAACTGTAAGGGTGTCCATGTTGCTGGGGATAGGAGGTGTCCAGTGCGAGAAATGCAGGTTGAGGTGGCCAGAGTCAGAGGAGTGCAGAAGGTGTCGTATGCTGAGGCAGTGAAGAAAAGTAGAGGAGGGTGGGTCAAGGGTGAGGGATTCTGAGAGGATCCCTGTGAATAGTAGATCTGTGCTAGAACAGAGGGATAGACCAATGAGTTATATGTTATATCAGTAAGGTTGGGCTTCTTACCGTTCATAACACAGGTTATCAACTTTACCAAAGAGATGGAACGTACAGTGATTTCGGGAAATATTCAGACCCATTGACTTTTTCCACATTTTGTTACGTTACACGCTTATTCTAAAATGGCGTAAATAAATGTTTTTCCTCATCAATCTACACACAATGCTGCATAATTACAAAGCGAAAACAGGTTGTTTTGAATTTTTGCACAAAAAAACAGAAATACCTTATTTACATACAGTTGAAGTCGGAAGTTTACAAACTCGTTTTTCAACCACTCCACAAATGTCTTCTTAACAAACTATAGTTTTGGCAAGTCGGTTAGGACATCTAATTTGTGCATGACACGAGTCATTTTTCCAACAAGTGTTTACAGACAGATTATTTCACTTATATCACAATTCCATATATATATATATTACAAAGCAATTCCAGTGGGTCAGAAGTTTACATACACTAAGTTGACTGTGCCTTTAAACAGCTTGGAAAATTCCAGAAAAGGATGTCATGGCTTGAGAAGCTTCTGATAGGCTAATTGACATCATTTGAGTCAATTGGAGGAGTACCTGTGGATGTATTTCAAGGCCTACCTTCAAACTCAGTGCCTCTTTGCTTGACATCATGGGAAAATCAAAAGAAATCAGCCAAGACCTCAGAAAATAAATTGTAGACCTCCACAAGTCTGGTTCATCCTTTGGAGCAATTTCCAAACGCCTGAAGGTACCACGTTCATCTGTACAAACAATAGTACGCAAGTATGAACACCATGGGACCATGCAGCCGTCATACTTCTCTGTCTCCTAGAGATGAACGTACTTTGGTGCGAAAAGTGCAAATCAATCCCAGAACAACAGCAAAGGACCTTGTGAAGATGCTGGAGGATACAGGTACAAAGGTATCTATATCCACAGTAAAACAAGTCCTACATCGACATAACCTGAAAGGCCGCTCAGCAAGGAAGAAGCCACTGCTCCAAAACCGCCATAAAAAAAGCCAGACTACGTCTTCCCTTCAGCAGTGATAAATTCATGAACTTCTTTGAGGAAAAGATCATGATCATTAGAAAAGCAAATTACGGACTCCTCTTTAAATCTGCGTATTCCTCCAAAGCTCAGTTGTCCTGAGTCTGCACAACTCTGCCAGGACCTAGGATCAAGGGAGACACTCAAGTGTTTCAGTACTATTTTTAGTACTCTGAACCTTCAAGCTGCATACTAGACCCTATTCCAACTAAACTACTGAAAGAGCTGCTTCCTGTGCTCGGCCCTCCTATGTTGAACATAATAAACGGCTCTCTATCCACCAAATGTGTACCAAACTCACTAAAAGTGGCAGTAATAAAGCCTCTCTTGAAAAAGCCAAACCTTGACCCAGAAAATATATTAAACTATCGGCCTATATCAAATCTCCCATTCCCCTCAATTTTTTTTTTCTGCCTTCCTGAAGACAAATAATGTATACGAAACGCTTCGGTCTGGTTTTAGACCGCATCATAGCACTGAGACTGCACTTGTGAAGGTGGTAAATGACCTTTTAATGGCGTCAGACTGAGGCTCTGCATCTGTCCTCGTGCTCCTAGACCTCCTAGACCTCCTCGTGCTCCTAGACCTCCTAGACCTCCTCGTGCTCCTAGACCTCCTAGACCTCCTCGTGCTCCTAGACCTCCTAGACCCCATAGACCCCCTAGACCTCCTAGACCCCATAGACCCCCTAGACCTCCTAGACCCCATAGACCCCCTAGACCTCCTCGTGCTCCTAGACCTCCTAGACCTCCTCGTGCTCCTAGACCTCCTAGACCTCCTCGTGCTCCTAGACCTCCTAGACCTCCTGAACATGAAGTAGTTCAGTGAAATAGTGGTAGCGTTCTGTCCTCCCAGACCGTTGGCCTGGAGTAGGATTAAATAGGGTTAAATAGTGGTAGTATGGTGTCCTCCCAGACCGTTGGCCTGGAGTAGGATTAAATAGGGTTAAATAGTGGTAGTATGGTGTCCTCCCAGACCGTTGGCCTGGAGTAGGATTAAATAGGGTTAAATAGTGGTAGTGTTCTGTCCTCCCAGACCGTTGGCCTGGAGTAGGGTTAAATAGGGTTAAATAGTGGTAGTATGGTGTCCTCCCAGACCGTTGGCCTGGAGTAGGATTAAATAGGGTTAAATAGTGGTAGTATGGTGTCCTCCCAGACCGTTGGCCTGGAGTAGGATTAAATAGGGTTAAATAGTGGTAGTGTTCTGTCCTCCCAGACCGTTGGCCTGGAGTAGGATTAAATAGGGTTAAATAGTGGTAGTATGGTGTCCTCCCAGACCGTTGGCCTGGAGTAGGATTAAATAGGGTTAAATAGTGGTAGTGTTCTGTCCTCCCAGACCGTTGGCCTGGAGTAGGATTAAATAGGGTTAAATAGTGGTAGTATGGTGTCCTCCCAGACCGTTGGCCTGGAGTAGGATTAAATAGGGTTAAATAGTGGTAGTGTTCTGTCCTCCCAGACCGTTGGCCTGGAGTAGGATTAAATAGGGTTAAATAGTGGTAGTATGGTGTCCTCCCAGACCGTTGGCCTGGAGTAGGATTAAATAGGGTTAAATAGTGGTAGTATGGTGTCCTCCCAGACCGTTGGCCTGGAGTAGGATTAAATAGGGTTAAATAGTGGTAGTATTCTGTCCTCCCAGACCGTTGGCCTGGAGTAGGATTAAATAGGGTTAAATAGTGGTAGTATGGTGTCCTCCCAGACCGTTGGCCTGGAGTAGGATTAAATAGGGTTAAATAGTGGTAGTGTTCTGTCCTCCCAGACCGTTGGCCTGGAGTAGGATTAAATAGGGTTAAATAGTGGTAGTATGGTGTCCTCCCAGACCGTTGGCCTGGAGTAGGATTAAATAGGGTTAAATAGTGGTAGTATGGTGTCCTCCCAGACCGTTGGCCTGGAGTAGGATTAAATAGGGTTAAATAGTGGTAGTATGGTGTCCTCCCAGACCGTTGGCCTGGAGTAGGATTAAATAGGGTTAAATAGTGGTAGTGTTCTGTCCTCCCAGACCGTTGGCCTGGAGTAGGATTAAATAGGGTTAAATAGTGGTAGTATGGTGTCCTCCCAGACCGTTGGCCTGGAGTAGGATTAAATAGGGTTAAATAGTGGTAGTGTTCAGTCCTCCCAGACCGTTGGCCTGGAGTAGGATTAAATAGGGTTAAATAGTGGTAGTATGGTGTCCTCCCAGACCGTTGGCCTGGAGTAGGATTAAATAGGGTTAAATAGTGGTAGTATGGTGTCCTCCCAGACCGTTGGCCTGGAGTAGGATTAAATAGGGTTAAATAGTGGTAGTATGGTGTCCTCCCAGACCGTTGGCCTGGAGTAGGATTAAATAGGGTTAAATAGTGGTAGTATTCTGTCCTCCCAGACCGTTGGCCTGGAGTAGGATTAAATAGGGTTAAATAGTGGTAGTATGGTGTCCTCCCAGACCGTTGGCCTGGAGTAGGATTAAATAGGGTTAAATAGTGGTAGTGTTCTGTCCTCCCAGACCGTTGGCCTGGAGTAGGATTAAATAGGGTTAAATAGTGGTAGTATGGTGTCCTCCCAGACCGTTGGCCTGGAGTAGGATTAAATAGGGTTAAATAGTGGTAGTATGGTGTCCTCCCAGACCGTTGGCCTGGAGTAGGATTAAATAGGGTTAAATAGTGGTAGTGTTCTGTCCTCCCAGACCGTTGGCCTGGAGTAGGGTTAAATAGGGTTAAATAGTGGTAGTATGGTGTCCTCCCAGACCGTTGGCCTGGAGTAGGATTAAATAGGGTTAAATAGTGGTAGTGTTCTGTCCTCCCAGACCGTTGGCCTGGAGTAGGATTAAATAGGGTTAAATAGTGGTAGTGTTCTGTCCTCCCAGACCGTTGGCCTGGAGTAGGGTTAAATAGGGTTAAATAGTGGTAGTGTTTTGTCCTGCCAGACCGTTGGCCTGGAGTAGGATTAAATAGGGTTAAATAGTGGTAGTTCTGTCCTGCCAGACCGTTGGCCTGGAGTAGGATTAAATAGGGTTAAATAGTGGAATGTGTTAATAGTTGTCAGGGATTAATAGTTGCCACAATTTGTATTACCGAATCAAAAATGTTATGTAGGCAGGCCGTGAATGGCCTCACACACCAGGCCAGCAGGTGGCGGTATACGCACCTTAAACCCGGATGAGCTCCGCCAACCAAATCCTAAAGAAGAAGAAGTCAGCCACCTCGGTAGCTTGCTAGGCAACGTAGCTGAAACATTGGTGCTCTTCAGACGCTTTCGGTAATTATTAGCCACTGTGTTTTAATTAAGCTCATTTCTGTCGTCTAGCTAGTTACTACGCCTTTCGTTAAAATTTTCCGTTGTTAGTCATCTAGCTAGCTGGTTAAGTTAGGAGTAGTATCAGACGAGTTGCTAATGCTAACTAGCTAGCAAGCTAACATCCCCGACCATGAGCTCACTAAGCTACTCCACCCATGAGGAGGTCTGCTGGACGGAGAAAGAAACTCTCGTGAAAGAGGAGGAGGAAGAGGAGGCTGTTACAATACAAAAACAAGTAGAGGGTGAAGCTGTTGCCGTGAAAGCAGAAGATAAAGACGTTATAGTGAAAATAGAGGCGTGCAGAGTGAAAGAGGAGGAGGATGTTACTGAAGAGATGGAGAATGCCGTTTTTGGAATGAAGGAGGACGAGGGGGGGATGACTGTTACTGTGAAGGAAGAGGAGGAAGACTATGCCGTTTTTGGAATGAAGGAGGAGGGGGAGGTGACTGTTACAGCAAAAGAAGAGGAAGAAGTTTCCAGAGTGAAAGAGGAGGAGGAGGATGTTACTCTGAAGGAAGAGGGGGAAGCTTTCAGTGTGAAAGAGGAGGAGGATGTTACTCTGAAGGAAGAGGAGGAAGCTTTCAGTGTGAAAGAGGAGGAGGATGTTACTCTGAAGGAAGAGGAGGAAGCTTTCAGTGTGAAAGAGGAGGAGGATGTTACTCTGAAGGAAGAGGAGGAAGCTTTCAGTGTGAAAGAGGAGGAAGCTTTCAGTGTGAAAGAGGAGGAGGATGTTATTCTGAAGGAAGAGAAAGAGGAGAATGCCGTTTCTGGAATGAAAGAGGAGGGGGAGGTGACTGTCTCATTGGAGGAGGAGGAGGAGGAAGAAGAAGAAGAAGAGACGACAGGAGATCTGATTAACAGTAAGTACTGTCTTAAAAACAGGCAAAAACTCTGCATTTGTTGAACTATATGTGTGGTTATGAATTGTTAAAGCTACAGATTGTCATCAACCAACAAAATGTTAATGGATAAAATGCTTCCCATATTTTATGTTTCCCAACATTTTTAATCATCACTGAATGTCTCTTCCTGTAGTGCTTTGCTCATTCTCTATACTCGACATCCCATGAGAGCAAAGTTATTATTTTGTATTTATTATAGTTATTATTGATGTTTGTATTATTAGGTCCTTGGTTGTTTAGTTATAAGATAAAGGACTGATCAGAATTTTTTTTATTTAAAATTCATTTAACTTGGCAAGTCAGTTAAGAACAAATTCTTATTTTCAATGACGGCCTAGGAACAGTGGGTTAACTGCCTTGTTCAGGGGCAGAACGACAGATTTTTACCTTGTCGGCTCGGTCACTAGTCCAACGCTCTAACCACTAGGCTACCTGCCGCCCTCAGGTTTGAGATCTCTATGGTTACCATATCATATATTACAGCCAACTCTGATTTCAAATGATGAAGAGGACAGAATCAAGACAAGGAAGAATTATTTTGGAGAAAAAAAAACGAGCCACATGTTTTTGAATATAAGCAGTAAGGCCATGAGAACCAGTGTTTGACTTGGACTGAAATAGGTTCCGGGTACTGATTATATTTAAGGTGCAGGAACAAAACAATACTTTTGACCTAATATTTTATAAGAGGTGCAGGAACTCAAGCGATAGAACATTTTTAGGTTCCGGTACTCAGTTCTGGGGAGCTCCTGCCCAAATCAAGTAGTGATGAGAAGTAGGGTATTATTGTCGAGAACACAGCTATGGGCTGTTCTTAAACATGACGTGAAGCTGAGTTCCGGGAAACATCTCTAAAGACTCTGTTTTTCACAATAACATAGGTTTGACTGCTTTATTTCTTACGTTAAAATGGTTACATGTTTCAAAAAGTTGATATTTTGTATGTTATTTTAACAGTTATTTTAACAGTTAATGTTATTTAACTAGGCAAGTCAGTTAAGAACAAATTCTTATTTACAATGACGGCCTACCCCAGCCATACCCTAACCCAGACGACGCTGGGCCAATTGTGCGCCGCCCTATGGGACTCCCAATCACTCTGTGATACAGCCTGTAGTGACACCTCTAGCACTGAGATGCAGTGCCTTAGACGGCTGTGATACAGCCTGGAATCGAACCAGGGTCTGTAGTGACACCTCTAGCACTGAGACGCAGTGCCATAGACCGCTGTGATACACCCTGGAATCGAACCAGGGTCTGTAGTGACACCTCTAGCACTGAGATACAGTGCCTTAGACCGCTGTGATACAGCCTGGAATGGAACCAGGGTCTGTAGTGACGCCTCTAGCACTGAGATGCAGTGCCTTAGACCGCTGTGATACAGCCTGGAATCGAACCAGGGTCTGTAGTGACGCCTCTAGCACTGAGATGCAGTGCCTTAGACCGCTGTGATACAGCCTGGAATCGAACCAGGGTCTGTAGTGACGCCTCTAGCACTGAGATGCAGTGCTTTAGACTTCTTCGCCACTCTGGAGCCCAAATGTTTACATTAATGAGTACATTCATTTTATTTCATCCTTCTATGACTGGTGTAGATTTATTATCTGATAAAGAAACCAACATATGACTGGTGGAGATTTATTATCTGATAAAGAAACCAACATACACCCAGCGAACATGTCTCCTCCCCAAACCTACCATCCTGTTCCCCAAACCCCACCCAGCCAACATGTCTCCTCCCCCAACCCCACCCAGCCAACATGTCTCCTCCCCCAACCCCACCCAGCCAACATGTCTCCTCCCCCAACCCCACCCAGCCAACATGTTTCCTCCCCAAACCCCACCCAGCGAACATGTCTCCTCCCCAAACCTACCATCCTGTTCCCCCAACCCCACCCAGCCAACATGTCTCCTCTCCAAACCTACCATCCCGTTCCCCCAACCCCACCCAGCCAACATGTCTCCTCTCCAAACCTACCATCCCGTTCCCCCAACCCCACCCAGCCAACATGTCTCCTCTCCAAACCTACCATCCCGTTCCCCCAACCCCACCCAGCCAACATGTCTCCTCCCCCAACCCCACCCAGCCAACATGTCTCCTCCCCCAACCCCACCCAGCCAACATGTCTCCTCCCCCAACCCCACCCAGCCAACATGTCTCCTCCCCCAACCCCACCCAGCCAACATGTCTCCTCCCCCAACCCCACCCAGCCAACATGTCTCCTCCCCCAACCCCACCCTGCCAACATGTCTCCTCCCCAAACCTACCATCCCGTTCCCCCAACCCTACCCAGCCAACATATCTCCATCCAACCCCCCCTCTCCAACAGTCCCAGAAACCATGTTTTCAACCTCTTCCCACCCCCCTTGCAAATAGTCACTAGGAATGGGCAACTAGTCACTAGGAATGGGCAACTAGTCACTAGGAATGGGCAACTAGGAATGGGCAACTAGTCACTAGGAATGGGCAACTAGTCACTAGGAATGGGCAACTAGTCACTAGGAATGGGCAACTAGTCACTAGGAATGGGCAACTAGTCACTAGGAATGGGCATGAGTAATCGAACTGTCGTCAACCTGATCTTTAACCAGAGATCAAATTTTTGTTCAAATACTGTAAAACTATTTGGTCAATGTTGTCTTGAAGACAACGTTAATTTGCTTGGACTCTAGTGTTCCATTTGTACAAGTGTATTTGCGGGACACAATAATAATAAAAAATAAACCAAAGCAAGCATCACACAGTTCTGCTCCCGAAATTCCCTTTCCCCTTCCTGTCTCACTCACTGGATTGTGTTCCGACCGCTCCCACTACACACGCCAGCTGTGTGCATCTACAGAAATAAATGGCTATAAAAACCTATCTGATGTGATACACAAGTTACATTCCTTGACAAATGAGGACAGTTTTATCACATTCTAAATGGACTGGTTGACTGAAGTAGGGGGTCTGTGTGTTCCAACAATGAGGACAGTTTTATCACATTCTAAATGGACTGGTTGACTGAAGTAGGGGATCTGTGTGTTCCAACAATGAGGACAGTTTTATCACATTCTAAATGGACTGGTTGACTGAAGTAGGGGGTCTGTGTGTTCCAACAATGAGGACAGTTTTATCACATTCTAAATGGACTGGTTGACTGAAGTAGGGGGTCTGTGTGTTCCAACAATGAGGACAGTTTTATCACATTCTAAATGGACTGGTTGACTGAAGTAGGGGATCTGTGTGTTCCAACAATGAGGACAGTTTTATCACATTCTAAATGGACTGGTTGACTGAAGTAGGGGATCTGTGTGTTCCAACAATGAGGACAGTTTTATCACATTCTAAATGGACTGGTTGACTGAAGTAGGGGATCTGTGTGTTCCAACAATGAGGACAGTTTTATCACATTCTAAATGGACTGGTTGACTGAAGTAGGGGATCTGTGTGTTCCAACAATGAGGACAGTTTTATCACATTCTAAATGGACTGGTTGACTGAAGTAGGGGATCTGTGTGTTCCAACAATGAGGACAGTTTTATCACATTCTAAATGGACTGGTTGACTGAAGTAGGGGGTCTGTGTGTTCCAACAATGAGGACCGTTTTATCACATTCTAAATGGACTGGTTGACTGAAGTAGGGGATCTGTGTGTTCCAACAATGAGGACAGTTTTATCACATTCTAAATGGACTGGTTGACTGAAGTAGGGGGTCTGTGTGTTCCAACAATGAGGACCGTTTTATCACATTCTAAATGGACTGGTTGACTGAAGTAGGGGGTCTGTGTGTTCCAACAATGAGGACAGTTTTATCACATTCTAAATGGACTGGTTGACTGAAGTAGGGGGTCTGTGTGTTCCAACAATGAGGACAGTTTTATCCCATTCTAAATGGACTGGTTGACTGAAGTAGGGGGTCTGTGTGTTCCAACAATGAGGACAGTTTTATCCCATTCTAAATGGACTGGTTGACTGAAGTAGGGGATCTGTGTGTTCCAACAATGAGGACAGTTTTATCACATTCTAAATGGACTGGTTGACTGAAGTAGGGGATCTGTGTGTTCCAACAATGAGGACAGTTTTATCACATTCTAAATGGACTGGTTGACTGAAGTAGGGGATCTGTGTGTTCCAACAATGAGGACAGTTTTATCACATTCTAAATGGACTGGTTGACTGAAGTAGGGGATCTGTGTGTTCCAACAATGAGGACAGTTTTATCACATTCTAAATGGACTGGTTGACTGAAGTAGGGGATCTGTGTGTTCCAACAATGAGGACAGTTTTATCACATTCTAAATGGACTGGTTGACTGAAGTAGGGGATCTGTGTGTTCCAACAATGAGGACAGTTTTATCCCATTCTAAATGGACTGGTTGACTGAAGTAGGGGGTCTGTGTGTTCCAACAATGAGGACAGTTTTATCACATTCTAAATGGACTGGTTGACTGAAGTAGGGGATCTGTGTGTTCCAACAATGAGGACAGTTTTATCCCATTCTAAATGGACTGGTTGACTGAAGTAGGGGGTCTGTGTGTTCCAACAATGAGGACAGTTTTATCACATTCTAAATGGACTGGTTGACTGAAGTAGGGGATCTGTGTGTTCCAACAATGAGGACAGTTTTATCCCATTCTAAATGGACTGGTTGACTGAAGTAGGGGATCTGTGTGTTCCAACAATGAGGACAGTTTTATCACATTCTAAATGGACTGGTTGACTGAAGTAGGGGATCTGTGTGTTCCAACAATGAGGACAGTTTTATCCCATTCTAAATGGACTGGTTGACTGAAGTAGGGGATCTGTGTGTTCCAACAATGAGGACAGTTTTATCACATTCTAAATGGACTGGTTGACTGAAGTAGGGGATCTGTGTGTTCCAACAATGAGGACAGTTTTATCACATTCTAAATGGACTGGTTGACTGAAGTAGGGGATCTGTGTGTTCCAACAATGAGGACAGTTTTATCACATTCTAAATGGACTGGTTGACTGAAGTAGGGGGTCTGTCTGTTCCAACAATGAGGACAGTTTTATCACATTCTAAATGGACTGGTTGACTGAAGTAGGGGATCTGTGTGTTCCAACAATGAGGACCGTTTTATCACATTCTAAATGGACTGGTTGACTGAAGTAGGGGGTCTGTGTGTTCCAACAATGAGGACAGTTTTATCACATTCTAAATGGACTGGTTGACTGAAGTAGGGGATCTGTGTGTTCCAACAATGAGGACCGTTTTATCACATTCTAAATGGACTGGTTGACTGAAGTAGGGGGTCTGTGTGTTCCAACAATGAGGACAGTTTTATCACATTCTAAATGGACTGGTTGACTGAAGTAGGGGATCTGTGTGTTCCAACAATGAGGACAGTTTTATCACATTCTAAATGGACTGGTTGACTGAAGTAGGGGATCTGTGTGTTCCAACAATGAGGACAGTTTTATCACATTCTAAATGGACTGGTTGACTGAAGTAGGGGGTCTGTGTGTTCCAACAATGAGGACAGTTTTATCACATTCTAAATGGACTGGTTGACTGAAGTAGGGGATCTGTGTGTTCCAACAATGAGGACAGTTTTATCACATTCTAAATGGACTGGTTGACTGAAGTAGGGGGTCTGTGTGTTCCAACAATGAGGACAGTTTTATCACATTCTAAATGGACTGGTTGACTGAAGTAGGGGATCTGTGCGTTCCAACAATGAGGACAGTTTTATCACATTCTAAATGGACTGGTTGACTGAAGTAGGGGGTCTGTGTGTTCCAACAATGAGGACAGTTTTATCACATTCTACATGGACTGGTTGACTGAAGTAGGGGACCTGTGTGTTCCAACAATGAGGACAGTTTTATCCCATTCTAAATGGACTGGTTGACTGAAGTAGGGGGTCTGTGTGTTCCAACAATGAGCTGCAGTTGGGGAATAATTGCATGATTTTCAGTTTATAGGCTACTTTGCGGTTTTCGCTAGTTACCACAGCCACGAAGTAAAGTTATGCTTTTTGGTCTTAATTTAAGGTTAGGCATGAAGTTAACAGTGTGGTTAGGGTTAAGGATTGGGTAAAAAAAAAAATCTGATTTTAAGAAGCGAAATTGTAGTGACTGGCACGGTTTTTGACTTTGTGACTGTGGTAACTAACGTTAGTGACGACCCTACTTTGCGTACTTTATTTTTTATTTATTTATTTATTTTATTTTACCGTTATTTTACCAGGTAAGTTGACTGAGAACACGTTCTCATTTGCAGCAACGACCTGGGGAATAGTTACAGGGGAGAGGAGGGGGATGAATAAGCCAATTGTAAACTGGGGATTATTAGGTGACCGTGATGGTTGAGGGCCAGATTGGGAATTTAGCCAGGACACCGGGGTTAACACCCCTACTCTTACGATAAGTGCCATGGGATCTTTAATGACCTCAGAGAGTCAAGACACCCGTTTAACGTCCCATCCGAAAGACGGCACCCTACACAGAGCAGTGTCCCCAATCACTGCCCTGGGGCATTGGGATCTTTGTTTAGACCAGAGGAAAGAGTGCCTCCTACTGGCCCTCCAACACCACTTCCAGCAGCACCTGGTCTCCCATCCAGGGGACTGACCAGGACCAACCCTGCTTAGCTTCAGAAGCAAGCCAGCAGTGGTATGCAGGGTGGTATGCTGCTGGCACCAGTACTGCTGGTGGCATTTAGAATTGGTTAGCTTAGGCTATAACCCCCCTCCTAAACATAGACAGGTTCCACACTGAACATATGCAAAAAAGTTTGATAAAGACAGAGAGTATTTTCATCAGGATCATTAAACTTAGACCTACTCACCATGCAGATGTCCTGGCCATAATTCATCACCATGCAGATGTCCTGGTCATAATTCATCACCATGCAGATGTCCTGGTCATAATTCATCACCATGCAGATGTCCTGGTCATAATTCATCACCATGCAGATGTCCTGGCCATAATTCATCACCATGCAGATGTCCTGGTCATAATTCATCACCATGCAGATGTCCTGGCCATAATTCATTACCATGCAGATGTCCTGGCCTCATCACCATGCAGATGTCCTGGTCATAATTCATCACCATGCAGATGTCCTGGCCATAATTCATTACCATGCAGATGTCCTGGTCATAATTCATCACCATGCAGATGTCCTGGTCATAATTCATCACCATGCAGATGTCCTGGCCATAATTCATTACCATGCAGATGTCCTGGCCTCATCACCATGCAGATGTCCTGGTCATAATTCATCACCATGCAGATGTCCTGGCCATAATTCATTACCATGCAGATGTCCTGGTCATAATTCATCACCATGCAGATGTCCTGGTCATAATTCATCACCATGCAGATGTCCTGGCCATAATTCATTACCATGCAGATGTCCTGGTCATAATTCATCACCATGCAGATGTCCTGGTCATAATTCATCACCATGCAGATGTCCTGGCCTCATCACCATGCAGATGTCCTGGTCATAATTCATCACCATGCAGATGTCCTGGTCATAATTCATCACCATGCAGATGTCCTGGTCATAATTCATCACCATGCAGATGTTCCATGTAGAATTGTTAATCCGTGTAGAAAATTCCAAGGAACAGGCAGAACAAACTGAATCGAACGTCTGGATATCATAAAGAAGACGGATTTGTTGGTTTGTAACCCGTTTATTAAATGTGTTTCTCAACTCTCCAAATTGAGCCCCGTTTCAAATGATCTACTCTTTGAAGATGAACTGTTCTGCTTCATTCTGTTTTGTTACATGTTTTATTGACCATAAAATGGGTGTCTTGACTGTGATAAGGGGAAATAAGAGCGTCTTGTCTGCTAAATCGACACAACAAGAAGGATTTTCACTCTTTACTCTCCAAATTGAGCCCCGTTTCAAATGATCTACTCTTTGAAGATTTACATTTTACATTTAAGTCATTTAGCAGACGCTCTTATCCAGAGCGACTTACAAATTGGAAAGTTCATACATATTCATCCTGGTCCCCCCGTGGGGAATGAACCCACAACCCTGGCGTTGCAAGCGCCATGCTCTACCAACTGAGCCACACAGGACCATAGATGAACTGTTCTGGTTCATTCTGTTTTGTTACATGTTTTATTGACCATAAAATAGTTGTCTTGACTGTGATAAGGGGAAATAAGAGCGTCTTGTCTGCTAAATCGACACAACAAGGCTATGCCATTGAACAGCCATAGGCTTCTACAGGCAAACGCCACACTGCTGAGGTTACTACCTTTTCTGAAGAGTGTGTTCTTACGATATAATATTAACCAGCTGATATTACAGTTAAAATAAAGGAATGTTAAATGGCATTTCACAGAATATGAGGCGATTTAACAGTTAGGATTTGTTATCTGTAATGGTTATGATAAATTAGGCATTGTTGCTCACTGTTGGCATATACAAAACAACAAAAAATATGAACAAAACAATGCACCAATTTCATAGATTTTACTGAGTCACAGTTCATATAAGGAAATCAGTCAATTGAAATAAATTCATTAGGCCCTAATCTATGGATTTCACATGACTGGGCAGGGGCGCAGCCATGGGTGGGCCTGGGAGGGCATAGGCCCACCCACTGGGGAGCCAGGAACTGCCAAACATTATGAGTTTTTCCCCCTACAAAAGGGCTTACTCATCAGTTTCATCAGCTGTCTGGGTGGCTGGTCTCAGACAATCCCGCAGGTGAAGAAGCCTGGTGTGGATGCCCTGGGCTGGCGTGGTTACACGTGGTCTGTGGTTTGTGAGGCCGGTTGAGTGTATTGCCAAATTCTCTAAGATGACGGCTTATGGTAGAGAAATTAACATTCAATTCTCTGGAAGAACTCCCGAGTTCATCTCGAGAACTCCCGAGTTCATCTCAGCCTATGCTGCCCTTCAGTTCCTTGGCTTTTTGGCCCTGACAGAGACATGGATCACCCCAGAGAACACTGTTACTCCAGCTGCTCTCTCTTCATCTATGTTTTCTCTCAGAGTCCGAGAGCATCTGGTCGCCTCTCTCACCTGTCCATCTCCTCATTGTCCACTCAAGCTTAATATTTCTCACCCACCAGGTGCCCTCGGAGAATTCCTCAATGAGCTTGACACCTTGACGAGCTCATTTCCTGACGATTGTCTCACCGCTCTTCTTACTGAGCGACTTCAACCTCCCGACGTCTGCATTCGATTCATTTCTTTCCAACTCTCTCTTTCCCCTCCTTGACTCTTTTGACCTCATCCCTTCCCAATCCCCCTCCCACTCACAGGGCAGGCAATATGCCTGACCTCACCCTTTCCCAATCCCCCTCCCACTCACAGGGCAGGCAATATGCTTGACCTCACCCCTTCCCAATCCCCCTCCCACTCACAGGGCAGGCAATATGCTTGACCTCACCCCTTCCCAATCCCCCTCCCACTCACAAGGCAGGCAATATGCTTGAGCTTATATTTAATAGAGGCTGTTGGCCTATTAATCTCACTGCAACCCCCCCCCCCCCCCCCCCTCCAGGTCTCTGATCACTACTTAGATTCCTTTTCTGTCTCCCTTTCCTCTATCCCTAACCACTCAGTCCCTACCCAGATCTTAATCCGCTGTCGCAATCTTCGCTTTCTATCTCTCCCTCCTACTACTTCTCCCTCCTGTCTCCTGGTTCTGCTTCTTTAACCTTACTTTCCTTCCGTTCCACATCTTATGACTCACATATATTTTGTTTCGATGTGTAGCATCTATATACTGGGTGGTGGTGGAAGTGTGTAGCATCTATATACTGGGTGGTGGTGGTGGTGTGTAGCATCTATATACTGGGTGGTGGTGGTGGTGTGTAGCATCTATATACTGGGTGGTGGTGTGTAGCATCTATATACTGGGTGGTGGTGGTGGTGGTGTTGTAGCATCTATATACTGGGTGGTGGTGGTGTGTAGCATCTATATACTGGGTGGTGGTGGTGGTGTGTAGCATCTATATACTGGGTGGTGGTGTGTAGCATCTATATACTGGGTGGTGGTGGTGGTGGTGTTGTAGCATCTATATACTGGGTGGTGGTGGTGTGTAGCATCTATATACTGGGTGGTGGTGGTGTGTAGCATCTATATACTGGGTAGTAGTGGTGTGTAGCATCTATATACTGGGTGGTGGTGGTGGTGTGTAGCATCTATATACTGGGTGGTGGTGGTGGTGTGTAGCATCTATATACTGGGTGGTGGTGTGTAGCATCTATATACTGGGTGGTGGTGGTGGTGTGTAGCATCTATATACTGGGTGGTGGTGGTGTGTATCATCTATATACTGGGTGGTGGTGTGTAGCATCTATATACTGGGTGGTGGTGGTGTGTAGCATCTATATACTTGGTGGTGGTGTGTAGCATCTATATACTGGGTGGTGGTGGTGGTGGTGGTGTGTAGCATCTATATACTGGGTGGTGGTGGTGTGTAGCATCTATATACTGGGTGGTGGTGGTGGTGGTGGTGTGTAGCATCTATATACTGGGTGGTGGTGGTGTGTATCATCTATATACTGGGTGGTGGTGGTGGTGGTGTGTAGCATCTATTTACTGGGTGGTGGTGGTGTGTAGCATCTATATACTGGGTGGTGGTGGTGGTGGTGTGTAGCATCTATTTACATCTATTTACTGGGTGGTGGTGGTGTGTAGCATCTATATACTGGGTGGTGGTGGTGTAGCATCTATATACTGGGTGGTGGTGGTTGTGTGTAGCATCTATATACTGGGTGGTGGTGGTGGTGGTGTGTAGCATCTATATACTGGGTGGTGGTGGTGTGTAGCATCTATATACTGGGTGGTGGTGGTGGTGGTGTGTAGCATCTACAGTGGGGAGAACAAGTATTTGATACACTGCCGATTTTGCAGGTTTTCCTACTTACAAAGCATGTAGAGGTCTGTAATTTTTATCATAGGTACACTTCAACTGTGAGAGACGGAATCTAAAACAAAAATCCAGAAAATCACATTGTATGATTTTTAAGTAATTCCTTTGCATTTTATTGCATGACATAAGTATTTGATACATCAGAAAATCAGAACTTAATATTTGGTACAGAAACCTTTGTTTGCAATTACAGAGATCATACGTTTCCTGTAGTTCTTGACCAGGTTTGCACACACTGCAGCAGGGATTTTGGCCCACTCCTCCATACAGACCTTCTCCAGATCCTTCAGGTTTCGGGGCTGTCGCTGGGCAATACGGAATTTCAGCTCCCTCCAAAGATTTTCTATTGGATTCAGGTCTGGAGACTGGCTAGACCACTCCAGGACCTTGAGATGCTTCTTACGGAGCCACTCCTTAGTTGCCCTGGCTGTGTGTTTCGGGTCGTTGTCATGCTGGAAGACCCAGCCACGACCCATCTTCAATGCTCTTACTGAGGGAAGGAGGTTGTTGGCCAAGATCTCGCGATACATGGCCCCATCCATCCTCCCCTCAATACGGTGCAGTCGTCCTTTCCCCTTTGCAGAAAAGCAGCCCCAAAGAATGATGTTTCCACCTCCATGCTTCACGTTTGGGATGGGTTCTTGGGGTTGTACTCATCCTTCTTCTTCCTCCAAACACAGCGAGTGGAGTTTAGACCAAAAAGTTATATTTTTGTCTCATCAGACCACATGACCTTCTCCCATTCCTCCTCTGGATCATCCAGATGGTCATTGGCAAACTTCAGACGGGCCTGGACATGCGCTGGCTTGAGCAGGGGGACCTTGCGTGCGCTGCAGGATTTTAATCCATGACGGCGTAGTGTGTTACTAATGGTTTTCTTTGAGACTGTGGTCCCAGCTCTCTTCAGGTCATTGACCAGGTCCTGCCGTGTAGTTCTGGGCTGATCCCTCACCTTCCTCATGATCATTGATGCCCCACGAGGTGATATCTTGCATGGAGCCCCAGACCGAGGGTGATTGACCGTCATCTTGAACTTCTTCCATTTTCTAATAATTGCGCCAACAGTTGTTGCCTTCTCACCAAGCTGCTTGCCTATTGTCCCGTAGCCCATCCCAGCCTTGTGCAGGTCTACAATTTTATCCCTGATGTCCTTACACAGCTCTCTGGTCTTGGCCATTGTGGAGAGGTTGGAGTCTGTTTGATTGAGCGTGTGGACAGGTGTCTTTTATACAGGTAACGAGTTCAAACAGGTGCAGTTAATACAGGTAATGAGTGGAGAACAGGAGGGCTTCTTAAAGAAAAACTAACAGGTCTGTGAGAGCCGGAATTCTTACTGGTTGGTAGGTGATCAAATACTTATGTCATGCAATAAAATGCAAATTAATTACTTAAAAATCATACAATGTGATTTTTTGGATTTTTGTTTTAGATTCCGTCTCTCACAGTTGAAGTGTACCTATGATAAAAATTACAGACCTCTACATGCTTTGTAAGTAGGAAAACCTGCAAAATCGGCAGTGTATCAAATACTTGTTCTCCCCACTGTATATACTGGGTGGTGGTGGTGGTGTGTAGCATCTATATACTTGGTGGTGGTGGTGGTGTGTAGCATCTATATACTGGGTGGTGGTGGTGGCGGTGTGTAGCATCTATTACTGGGTGGTGGTGGTGGTGGTGTGTAGCATCTATTACTGGGTGGTGGAGGTGGTGTGTAGCATCTATATACTGGGTGGTGGTGGTGGTGGTGGTGTGTAGCATCTATATACTGGGTGGTGGTGGTGGTGGTGGTGTGTAGCATCTATATACTGGGTGGTGGTGGTGGTGGTGTGTAGCATCTCTATACTGGGTGGTGGTGTGTAGCATCTATATACTGGGTGGTGGTGGTGGTGTGTAGCATCTATATACTGGGTGGTGGTGGTGTAGCATCTATATACTGGGTGGTGGTGGTGGTGGTGGTGGTGTATAGCATCTATATACTGGGTGGTGGTGGTGTGTAGCATCTATATACTGGGTGGTGGTGGTGGTAGTGGTGGTGTATAGCATCTATATACTGGGTGGTGGTGGTGGTGGTGTAGCATCTATATACTGGGTGGTGGTGGTGGTGGTGTAGCATCTATATACTGGGTGGTGGTGGTGGTGGTGTGTAGCATCTATATACTGAGTGGTGGTGGTGGTGGTGTAGCATCTATATACTGGGTGGTGGTGGTGGTGTGTAGCATCTATATACTGGGTGGTGGTGGTGTATAGCATCTATATACTGGGTGGTGGTGGTGTATAGCATCTATATACTGGGTGGTGGTGGTGTGTAGCATCTATATACTGGGTGGTGGTGGTGGTGGTGGTGGTGTATAGCATCTATATACTGGGTGGTGGTGGTGGTGGTGGTGGTGTATAGCATCTATATACTGGGTGGTGGTGGTGGTGGTGGTGGTGTATAGCATCTATATACTGGGTGGTGGTGGTGTGTAGCATCTATATACTGGGTGGTGGTGGTAGTGTAGCATCTATATACTGGGTGGTGGTGGTGTGTAGCATCTATATACTGGGTGGTGGTGTGTAGCAGCTATATACTGGGTGGTGGTGGTGGTGTGTAGCATCTATATACTGGGTGGTGGTGGTGGTGGTGTGTAGCATCTATATACTGGGTGGTGGTGGTGGTGGTGTGTAGCATCTATATACTGGGTGGTGGTGGTGGTGGTGTGTAGCATCTATATACTGGGTGGTGGTGGTGGTGTGTAGCATCTATATACTGGGTGGTGGTGGTGGTGGTGGTGTGTAGCATCTATATACTGGGTGGTGGTGGTGGTGGTGGTGTGTAGCATCTATATACTGGGTGGTGGTGGTGGTGGTGTGTAGCATCTATATACTGGGTGGTAGTGGTGGTGTGTAGCATCTATATACTGGGTGGTGGTGGTGGTGTGTAGCATCTTTATACTGGGTGGTGGTGGTGGTGGTGTGTAGCATCTATATACTGGGTGGTAGTGGTGGTGTGTAGCATCTATATACTGGGTGGTGGTGGTGGTGTGTAGCATCTATATACTGGGTGGTGGTGGTGTGTAGCATCTATATACTGGGTGGTGGTGGTGGTGGTGTGTAGCATCTATATACTGGGTGGTGGTGGTGGTGTGTAGCATCTATATACTGGGTGGTGGTGGTGGTGGTGTAGCATCTATATACTGGGTGGTGGTGGTGGTGTGTAGCATCTATATACTGTGTGGTGGTGGTGGTGTGTAGCATCTATATACTGGGTGGTGGTGGTGGTGGTGTGTAGCATCTATATACTGTGTGGTGGTGGTGTGTAGCATCTATATACTGGGTGGTGGTGGTGGTGTGTAGCATCTATATACTGGGTGGTGGTGGTGGTGTGTAGCATCTATATACTGGGTGGTGGTGGTGGTGTGTAGCATCTATATACTGGGTAGTAGTGGTGTGTAGCATCTATATACTGGGTAGTAGTGGTGTGTAGCATCTATATACTGGGTGGTGGCGGTGGTGTGTAGCATCTATATACTGGGTGGTGGCGGTGGTGTGTAGCATCTATATACTGGGTGGTGGTGGTGGTGTGTAGCATCTATATACTGGGTGGTGGTGGTGGTGGTGTGTAGCATCTATATACTAGGTGGTGGTGGTGGTGTGTAGCATCTATATACTGGGTGGTGGTGGTGTGTGGCATCTATATACTGGGTGGTGGTGGTGGTGTGTAGCATCTATATACTGGGTGGTGGTGGTGGTGGTGTGTAGCATCTCTATACTGGGTGGTGGTGTGTAGCATCTATATACTGGGTGGTGGTGGTGGTGTGTAGCATCTATATACTGGGTGGTGGTGGTGGTGTGTAGCATCTATATACTAGGTGGTGGTGGTGGTGGTGGTGTGTAGCATCTATATACTGGGTGGTGGTGGTGTAGCATCTATATACTGGGTGGTGGTGGTGGTGGTGGTGGTGGTGGTGTATAGCATCTATATACTGGGTGGTGGTGGTGTAGCATCTATATACTGGGTGGTGGTGGTGGTGGTGGTGGTGGTGGTGTGTAGCATCTATATACTGGGTGGTGGTGGTAGTGTAGCATCTATATACTGGGTGGTGGTGGTGTGTAGCATCTATATACTGGGTGGTGGTGTGTAGCAGCTATATACTGGGTGGTGGTGGTGGTGTGTAGCATCTATATACTGGGTGGTGGTGGTGGTGGTGGTGTGTAGCATCTATATACTGGGTGGTGGTGGTGGTGGTGTGTAGCATCTATATACTGGGTGGTGGTGGTGGTGGTGTGTAGCATCTATATACTGGGTGGTGGTGGTGGTGGTGGTGTGTAGCATCTATATACTGGGTGGTGGTGGTGGTGGTGTGTAGCATCTATATACTGGGTGGTGGTGGTGGTGGTGGTGTGTAGCATCTATATACTGGGTGGTGGTGGTGGTGGTGTGTAGCATCTATATACTGGGTGGTAGTGGTGGTGTGTAGCATCTATATACTGGGTGGTGGTGGTGGTGTGTAGCATCTTTATACTGTGTGGTGGTGGTGGTGGTGTGTAGCATCTATATACTGGGTGGTAGTGGTGGTGTGTAGCATCTATATACTGGGTGGTGGTGGTGGTGGTGTAGCATCTATATACTGTGTGGTGGTGGTGTGTAGCATCTATATACTGGGTGGTGGTGGTGGTGTGTAGCATCTATATACTGGGTGGTGGTGGTGGTGTGTAGCATCTATATACTGGGTGGTGGTGGTGGTGTGTAGCATCTATATACTGGGTAGTAGTGGTGTGTAGCATCTATATACTGGGTGGTGGCGGTGGTGTGTAGCATCTATATACTGGGTGGTGGCGGTGGTGTGTAGCATCTATATACTGGGTGGTGGTGGTGGTGTGTAGCATCTATATACTGGGTGGTGGTGGTGGTGGTGTGTAGCATCTATATACTAGGTGGTGGTGGTGGTGTGTAGCATCTATATACTGGGTGGTGGTGTGTAGCATCTATATACTGGGTGGTGGTGGTGTGTAGCATCTATATACTGGGTGGTGGTGGTGTGTGGCATCTATATACTGGGTGGTGGTGGTGTGTGGCATCTATATACTGGGTGGTGGTGGTGGTGTGTAGCATCTATATACTGGGTGGTGGTGGTGGTGGTGTGTAGCATCTCTATACTGGGTGGTGGTGTGTAGCATCTATATACTGGGTGGTGGTGGTGGTGTGTAGCATCTATATACTGGGTGGTGGTGGTGTAGCATCTATATACTGGGTGGTGGTGGTGGTGTGTAGCATCTATATACTGGGTGGTGGTGGTGTGTAGCATCTATATACTGGGTGGTGGTGTGTAGCAGCTATATACTGGGTGGTGGTGGTGGTGTGTAGCATCTATATACTGGGTGGTGGTGGTGGTGTGTGTCATCTATATACTGGGTGGTGGTGGTGGTGTGTAGCATCTATATACTGGGTGGTGGTGGTGGTGGTGGTGTGTAGCATCTATATACTGGGTGGTGGTGGTGGTGGTGTGTAGCATCTATATACTGGGTGGTGGTGGTGGTGGTGTGTAGCATCTATATACTGGGTGGTGGTGGTGGTGGTGGTGTGTAGCATCTATATACTGGGTGGTGGTGGTGGTGGTGTGTAGCATCTATATACTGGGTGGTGGTGGTGGTGGTGGTGTGTAGCATCTATATACTGGGTGGTGGTGGTGGTGGTGTGTAGCATCTATATACTGGGTGGTAGTGGTGGTGTGTAGCATCTATATACTGGGTGGTGGTGGTGGTGTGTAGCATCTTTATACTGTGTGGTGGTGGTGGTGGTGTGTAGCATCTATATACTGGGTGGTAGTGGTGGTGTGTAGCATCTATATACTGGGTGGTGGTGGTGGTGTGTAGCATCTATATACTGGGTGGTGGTGGTGTGTAGCATCTATATACTGGGTGGTGGTGGTGGTGGTGTAGCATCTATATACTGGGTGGTGGTGGTGTGTAGCATCTATATACTGTGTGGTGGTGGTGGTGTGTAGCATCTATATACTGGGTGGTGGTGGTGGTGGTGTGTAGCATCTATATACTGTGTGGTGGTGGTGTGTAGCATCTATATACTGGGTGGTGGTGGTGGTGTGTAGCATCTATATACTGGGTGGTGGTGGTGGTGTGTAGCATCTATATACTGGGTGGTGGTGGTGGTGTGTAGCATCTATATACTGGGTAGTAGTGGTGTGTAGCATCTATATACTGGGTGGTGGCGGTGGTGTGTAGCATCTATATACTGGGTGGTGGCGGTGGTGTGTAGCATCTATATACTGGGTGGTGGTGGTGGTGTGTAGCATCTATATACTGGGTGGTGGTGGTGGTGGTGTGTAGCATCTATATACTAGGTGGTGGTGGTGGTGTGTAGCATCTATATACTGGGTGGTGGTGGTGTAGCATCTATATACTGGGTGGTGGTGGTGGTGGTGGTGGTGTATAGCATCTATATACTGGGTGGTGGTGGTGTGTAGCATCTATATACTGGGTGGTGGTGTGTAGCATCTATATACTGGGTGGTGGTGTGTAGCATCTATATACTGGGTGGTGGTGGTGTGTAGCATCTATATACTGGGTGGTGGTGGTGTGTGGCATCTATATACTGGGTGGTGGTGGTGTGTGGCATCTATATACTGGGTGATGGTGGTGGTGTGTTGCATCTATATACTGGGTGGTGGTGGTGGTGTGTAGCATCTATATACTGGGTGGTGGTGGTGGTGTGTAGCATCTATATACTGGGTGGTGGTGGTGTGTAGCATCTATATACTGGGTGGTGGTGGTGGTGTGTAGCATCTATATACTGGGTGGTGGTGGTGGTGTGTAGCATCTATATACTGGGTGGTGGTGGTGTGTTGCATCTATATACTGGGTGGTGGTGGTGTGTAGCATCTATATACTGGGTGGTGGTGGTGTGTAGCATCTATATACTGGGTGGTGGTGGTGTGTAGCATCTATATACTGGGTGGTGGTGGTGTGTAGCATCTATATACTGGGTGGTGGTAGTGGTGTGTAGCATCTATATACTGGGTGGTGGTGGTGGTGGTGGTGTGTAGCATCTATATACTGGGTGGTGGTGGTGGTGGTGTGTAGCATCTATATACTGGGTGGTGGTGGTGGTGGTGTGTAGCATCTATATACTGGGTGGTGGTGGTGGTGTGTAGCATCTATATACTGGGTGGTGGTGGTGGTGGTGGTGTGTAGCATCTATATACTGGGTGGTGGTGGTGGTGTGTAGCATCTATATACTGGGTGGTGGTGGTGGTGTGTAGCATCTATATACTGGGTGGTGGTGGTGGTGTGTAGCATCTATATACTGGGTGGTGGTGGTGGTGTGTATCATCTATATACTGGGGGGTGGTGGTGTGTAGCATCTATATACTGGGTGGTGGTGGTGGTGTGTAGCATCTATATACTGGGTGGTGGTGGTGTGTTGCATCTATATACTGGGTGGTGGTGGTGTGTAGCATCTATATACTGGGTGGTGGTGGTGTGTAGCATCTATATACTGGGTGGTGGTGGTGTGTAGCATCTATATACTGGGTGGTGGTGGTGTGTAGCATCTATATACTGGGTGGTGGTAGTGGTGTGTAGCATATATATACTGGGTGGTGGTGGTGGTGGTGGTGTGTAGCATCTATATACTAGGTGGTGGTGGTGGTGGTGTGTAGCATCTATATACTGGGTGGTGGTGGTGGTGGTGTGTAGCATCTATATACTGGGTGGTGGTGGTGGTGTGTAGCATCTATATACTGGGTGGTGGTGGTGGTGGTGGTGTGTAGCATCTATATACTGGGTGGTGGTGGTGGTGGTGGTGTGTAGCATCTATATACTGGGTCCTGGTTATATTAACAACCCATCCTGGTCATGTTAACAACCCATCCTGGTTATATTAACAACCCATCCTGGTCATATTAACAACCCATCCTGGTCATATTAACAACCCATCCTGGTCATGTTAACAACCCATCCTGGTCATATTAACAACCCATCCTGGTCATATTAACAACCCATCCTGGTCATATCAACCCATCCTGGTCATATTAACAACCCATCCTGGTCATATTAACAACCCATCCTGGTCATATTAACAACCCATCCCGGTTATATTAACAACCCATCCCGGTCATATTAACAACCCATCCTGGTCATATTAACAACCCATCCTGGTCATATCAACCCATCCTGGTCATATTAACAACCCATCCTGGTCATATCAACCCATCCTGGTCATATTATCAACCCATCCTGGTCATATTATCAACCCATCCTGGTTATATTATCAACGCATCCCGGTTATATTATCAACGCATCCTGGTCATATTATCAACCCATCCTGGTCATATTATCAACCCATCCTGGTCATATTATCAACCCATCCTGGTCGTATTAACCTCCTGGTCATATTATCAAACCATCCTGGTCGTATTAACAACCCACCCTGGTCGTATTAACAACCCACCCTGGTCGTATTAACAACCCATCCTGGTCATATTATCAACCCATCCTGGTCATATTATCAACCCATCCTGGTCATATTATCAACCCATCCTGGTCATATTATCAACCCATCCTGGTCATATTATAAACCCATCCTGGTTATATTATCAACCCATCCTGGTCATATTATCAACCCATCCTGGTCATATTATCAACCCATCCTGGTCATATTATCAACCCATCCTGGTTATATTATCAACGCATCCTGGTCATATTATCAACCCATCCTGGTCATATTATCAACCCATCCTGGTCATATTATCAACCCATCCTGGTCGTATTAACCTCCTGGTCATATTATCAACCCATCCTGGTCGTATTAACAACCCACCCTGGTCGTATTAACAACCCACCCTGGTCGTATTAACAACCCATCCTGGTCATATTATCAACCCATCCTGGTCATATTATCATCCCATCCTGGTCATATTATCAACCCATCCTGGTCATATTATCAACCCATCCTGGTCGTATTAACAACCCACCCTGGTCGTATTAACAACCCACCCTGGTCGTATTAACAACCCATCCTGGTCATATTATCAACCCATCCTGGTCATATTATCATCCCATCCTGGTCATATTATCAACCCATCCTGGTCACGTTATCAACCCATCCTGGTCATGTTAACAACCCATCCTGGTTATATTAACAACCCATCCTGGTCATGTTAACAACCCATCCTGGTCATGTTAACAACCCATCCTGGTCATGTTAACAACCCATCCTGGTCATAATAACAACCCATCCTGGTCATAATAACAACCCATCCGGGTCATAATAACAACCCATCCTGGTCATATTATCAACCCATCCTGGTTATATTATCAACCCATCCTGGTTATATTATCAACCCATCCTGGTCATATTATCAACCCATTCTGGTTATATTATCAACCCAGCCTGGTCATATTAACAACCCATCCTGGTCATAGTTAACAACCCATCCTGGTCATGTTATCATCTTGATTTTAGAAACTTAAAATAAGGGCTGTGTTTTGTGTAGGCTTATCCTGGTGTGATGTTCTGATAACTGTGAACATTTCTCTAGGACATGGTGACGTATGTATATATGTAAACTCAGCAAAAAAAAGAAACGTCCTCTCACTGTATTCTGCGTTTATTTTCAGCAAACTTAACATGTGTAAATATTTGTATGAAAATAACAAGATTCAATAACTGAGACATAAACTGAACAAGTTCCACGGACATGTGACTAACAGAAATGGAATAATGTGTCCCTGAACAAAGGGGGGGGTCAAAATCAAAAGAAACAGTCAGTATCTGGTGTGGCCACCAGCTGCATTGCAGTTGCATACTGCAGTGCATCTCCTCCTCATGGACTGCACCAGATTTGCCAGTTCTTGCTGTGAGATGTTACCCCACTCTTCCACCAAGGCACCTGCAAGTTCCCGGACATTTCTGACGGGAATGGCCCTAGCCCTCACCCTCCGATCCAACAGGTCCCAGACATGCTCAATGGGATTGAGATCCGGGCTCTTTGCTGGACATGGCAGAACACTGACATTCCTGTCTTGCAGGAAATCACGCACAGAACGAGCCGTATGGCTGGTGGCATTGTCATGCTGGAGGGTCATGTCAGGATGAGCCTGCAGGAAGGGTACAACATGAGGGAGGAGGATGTCTTCCCTGTAACGCACAGCATTGAGATTGGCTGGGATGATGCTGTGACACACCGCCCCAGACCATGACGGACCCTCCACCTCCAAATTGATCCCGCTCCAGAGTACAAGCCTCGGTGTAACGCTCATTCCTTCGATGATAAACGCGAATCCGACCACCACCCCTGGTGAGACAAAGGCGCGACTCGTCAGTGAAGAGCACTTTTTGCCAGTCCTGTCTGGTCCAGCAACGGTGGGTTTGTGTCCATAGGCGACGTTGTTTCTGGTGATGTCTGGTGAGGACCTGCCTTACAACAGGCCTACAAGCCCTCAGTCCAGCCTCTCTCAGCCTATTGAGGACAGTCTGTGCACTGATGGAGGGATTGTGCGTTCCTGGTGTAACTCAGGCACTTGTTGTTGCCACCCTGTACCTGTCCCACAGGTGTGATGTTCGAATGTACCGATCCTGTGCAGGTGTTGTTACACGTGGTCTACCACTGCGCGGATGATCAGCTGTCCGTCCTGCCTCGCTGTAGCGCTGTCTTAGGCGTCTTACAGTAAGGACATTACAATTTATTGCCCTAGCCACACCTGCAGTTCTCATGCCTCCTTACAGCATGCCTAAGGCACGTTCACGCAGATGAGCAGGGACCCTGGGCATCTTTCTTTTGGTGTTTTTCAGTGGAAAGGCCCTTTTAGTGTTCTAAGTTTTCATAGCTGTGACCTTAATTGCCTACCGTCTGCAAGCTGTTTGTGTCTTAATAATGACCGTTCCACAGGTGCATGTTCATTAATTGTTTATGGTTCATTGAACAAGCATGGGAAACAGTGTTTAAACCCTTTACAATGAAGATCTGTGAAGTTATTTGGATTTTTAAAAATTATCTTCGACAGAGTCCTGAAAAAAGGACGTTCCTTTTTTTGCTGAGTTTATGTATGGACAGTTGAAGTCGGAAGTTTACATTATACACCTTAGCCAAATACATTTAAACTCAGTTTTTCACAATTCCTAACATTTAATCCTAGTTAAAGTTCCCTGTCTTAGGTCAGTTAGGATCACCACTTTATTTTAAGAATGTGAAATGTCAGAATAATAGTAGAGAGAATGATTTATTTCAGCTTTTATTTCTTTCATCACATTCCCAGTGGGTCAGAAGTTTACATACACTCAATTAGTATTTGGTAGCGTTGCCTTTAAATTGTTTAACTTGGGTCAAACGTTTCGGGTAGCCTTCAACAAGCTTCCCACAATAAGTTGGGTGAATTTTGGCCCATTCCTCCTGACAGCTGGTGTAACTGAGTCAGGTTTGTAGGCCTCCTTGCTCGCACATGCTTTTTCAGTTCTGCCCACAAATGTTCTATGGGATTAAGGTCAGGGCTTTGTGATGGCCACTCCAATACCTTGCCTTTGTTGTCCTTAAGCCATTTTTCCACAACTTTGGAAGTATGCTTGAGGTCATTGTGCATTTGGAAGACCCATTTGCGACCAAGCTTTAACTTCCTGACTTATGTCTTGAGATGTTGCTTCAATATATCCACAGAATTTTCCTCCAATATATCCACAGAATTTTCCTCACTCATGATGCCATCTATTTTGTGAAGTGCACCAGTCCCTCCTGCAGCAAAGCACCCCCTCAACATGATGTCACCCCTGTGCTTCACGGATGGGAGTTCTTCGACTTGCAAGCATCCCTCTTTTTCCTCCAAACATAATGATGGTCATTATGGCCAAACAGTTCTATTTTTGTTTCATCAGACCAGAGGACATTTCTCCAAAAAGTGCGATCTTTGTTCCCATGTGCAGTTGCAAACCGTATTCTGGCTTTTTTATGGCGGTTTTGGAGCAGTGGCTTCTTCCTTGCTGAGCGGCCTTTCAGGTTATGTCGATATAGGACTCGTTTTTACTGTGGATATAGATACTTTTGCACCTGTTTCCCCCAGCATCTTCACAAGGTCCCTTTGCTATTGTTCTGGGATTGATTTGCACTTTTCGCACCAAAGTACGTTCATCTCTAGGAGACAGTCTCCTTCCTGAGCGGTATGACGGCTGCATGGTCCCATGGTGTTTATACTTGCGTACTATTTGTTTGTTCAGATGAACGTGGTACCTTCAGGCATTTGGAAATTGCTCCCAAGGATGAACCAGACTTGTGGAAGTCTACAATTTTCTTCTGAGGTCTTGGCTGATTTCTTTTGATTTTTCCATGATGTCAAGCCAAGAGGCACTGAGTTTGAAGGTAGGCCTTGAAATACATCCACAGGTACACCTCCAATTGACTCAAATGATGTCAATTAGCCTATCAGACGCTTCTAAAGCCATGACATAATGTTCTGGAACTTTACAAGCTGTTTAAAGGCACAGTCAACTTAGTGTATGTAAACTTCTGACCCACTGGAATTGTGATACAGTGAATTATAAGTGACATAATCTGTAATTGTTGGGAAAATGACTTGTGTCATGCACAAAGTAGATGTCCTAACCGACTTGCCAAAACTATAGTTTAACAAGAAATTTGTGAAGTGGTTGAAAAATGAGTTTTAATGACTCCAACCTAAGTGTATGTAAACTTCTGACTTCAACTGTATGTGTGTACAGTACCAGTCAAAAGTTTGGACACACCTACTCATTCAACGGTTTTTCTTTATTTTTACTATTTTCTACTTTGTAGAGTAATATTTAGGACATCAAAACTCTGAAATAACACATGGAATCATGTCGTAACCCAAAAAAGTGTTCAAAAAAATAAATTGAGATTCTTCAAAGTAGCCACACTTTGCCTTGATGACAACTTTGCACACTCTTGGCATTCTCTCAACCAGATTCACCTGGAATGCTTTTTCAAAGTAGCCACACTTTGCCTTGATGACAGCTTTACACACTCTTGGCATTCTCTCAACCAGCTTCACCTGGAATGCTTTTTCAAAGTAGCCACACTTTGCCTTGATGACAGCTTTGCACACTCTTGGCATTCTCTCAACCAGCTTCACCTGGAATGCTTTTTCAAAGTAGCCACACTTTGCCTTGATGACAGCTTTGCACACTCTTGGCATTCTCTCATCCAGCTTCACCTGGAATCCTTTTCCAACAGTCTTGAAGGAGTTCCCACATGTGCTGAGCACTTGTTGGCTGCTTTTCTTTCACTCTACAGTCCAACTCATCCCAAACCATCTCACTTCGGTTGAGGTCAGGTGATTGTGGAGGCCAGGTCATCTGATGCAGCTCTCCATCACTCTGTAGAAAATAGTCCAAATTAAGAAGAAGCCTGTAATGAGTAGGTGTGTCCAAACTTTTAAATGGTACTGTATATACAATACCGGTGAAGTTTGGACACACCCACTCTTTCCAGGATTGTAGAATAATATTGAAGACTTTGTACCGTTCTAGCAACAACCCAACAATTGGCACTAGTTGTCATTATAGCAGGTAAAGGGAGATTACATATGAAAAAATATATATTCTCCATACATTTCTATTGAATAATAAATCACCAGAATACATTCTATACATATTTTCTGTACATACAAAATGCAGAGGTCAGAGGGTTTAGGGCTATGGGACAGTGGAGATTAGTTTATGAATTGCCTGGCAGGGCTGTGGGAGAGTGGAGATTAGTTGATACATTGCCTGGCTGGGCTGTGGGACAGTGGAGATTAGTTGATACATTGCCTGGCTGGGCTGTGGGACAGTAGATGTGTAGGAATGATTCAAATGGAACTGTTAGCAGCCATTTCCCGGGTAGTATTGTGAATAACTAGTGGCTATTAACCAATCGGCATCCAGGATCCAAGTGTACGGTTTTATAATGAGGGATCTAGTCTAGATTAAACTTCATAAGAAGGACGTTTTATCATATGGAGGTTTCATTCAGGTCTCTCTGTTTAACCAAATACTCTGTCTTTGGCAGGAGAGAGACCAGACTCTCACTCTGACAGCAGTAAGAGTCCTTTAGAGGAACCAGACCCAGAGACTCCCAAACCAGTGAGACGACTCAACTGCTCCCAGTGTAATAAGAGTTTCAAGTTGTCATGGAACCTAAAAGAGCATGAGAGGGCACACACAGGAGAAAAGCCTTTCCACTGCTCCCAGTGTGGAAAGAGATTTCCACGATCACAGAACCTAAAAATACATGAGCGGACACACACAGGGGAGAAGCCTTTTCTCTGCTCCCAGTGTGGAAAGTGTTTTACCCAGTTATGGACCCTGAACAAACATAATAGAATACACACAGGAGAAAAGCCTTACCACTGTTCCCATTGTGGAAAGAATTTTAGGTTGTTAGATAAGCTGAAGGAGCATGAGAGGACACACACAGGGGAGAAACCTTACCATTGCTCCCTGTGTGAAAAGAGTTTTACCCAATTAGCATACCGAAAAGAGCATGAAAGGAAACACACTGAAGAAAAGACTTACCAATGTTCCCAGTGTGGAAAGAGATTTTCACGATCACAGGAACTAAATTCACATGAGAGGACACACACAGGGGAGAAACTTCACCACTGCGCCCATTGTGAAAAGTGTTTTACTCAGTTAGGGAGCCTGAACAAACATAATAGAATACACACAGGAGAAAAGCCTTACCCCTGTGCCCATTGTGGAAAGAGATTTTCTAGATCACAGGACCAAAAATCACACGAGAGGACACACACAGGGGAGAAACCTTACCATTGCTCCCTATGCGGAAAGGATTTTACCCATTTAGGGAGCCTGAACAAACATAAGAAGAGAATACACTCTGGAGTGAAGCCTTACTCATGTTCCCATTGCCTAATGAATTTCAGGTTGTTAAATAACCTTAAGGAGCATGAGAGGACACACACATCTTACTGTGGTCCCAGTGGAAAAGATTTTACCAATTTAGGGAAACTATAAGATCATGAGAGGACACACGGGAGAAATCACGCAGTTGTTCCCAGTGTGGAAAGAGTTTTACCCAGTTAGGGAGCCTGAAAAGGAACACGCATACAGGGGAGGATAAGCTCACAGTGTGGAAAGAGTTTTAGTTAGGGAACCTAATTGTGGAAAGACATTTTCCCAGAGGACCTGAAATCACATGACAGAATAGACAGGCTGTGTTCTGATGAGTCACTGTGTTCTGACTTATGTTTGACTGTTTTATGCCGCATTAAATCTTCTTGTTTATATGAAATCTTTATCAAGGCATGTTTTTTTTTTAAATCCTCTGGAGACATGATTATGTCTAAAATCAGATTATAATTTTAAAATGTATTTTGTTTTGATTCAACACTTTGATAGATTGGATACATGTTAGAACCCTTAGATGTTAATGACATGATTTGGATATTTTAAAATGTAAATTGTTAATTGGATGAATATTGTGTGTATTTCTTGATTCTAACCTTGAATCCTCAGGAAATGTAGTTTAGGTTTCATTTAGTTAATTTGTGTTCTAGTCTTCAAGCTAAAGATGTATGAAAATGGGATGATGTTCTGATAATGTTGTTAACATGAAAAACATTCACTTCCTCATGAATGTTCCCATCAGTATTATTCCACCATGTCAGAGAAAACACAGGTGCTGATTGGAAAAACACATTTGATTAATGCACCATTTTTATCTGAATAAAAATGAACTTTTTAACTGTGTTAGCCACTAGTGGACATTCATTATATACATGTACATCTATGTACTTACAGAAATGAGCTCTTCTGAGTGGGTGAATGGATTGCTGGAAGGTGTATAACACAACGTGTCAGTCAGAACACGAGGAGAGGGAAGTTTTAGCAATTAAAAAAAATGTTTTTGCTAATTTAATTCAAGGTGACAGACGGTGACACATTCAGTGTCACGTTACACACTCTTGGCTGCATCTTGCTGATATAGGGTGTAATCATTCGTGCATCAGTTGCAAAAGATCATTTCTATTGGACAAATTCAGGTATTTTTATCCCCGTTTCGTAACGTTTTTCAACATAATCATCGGGATAAACACACCCCTGATCACCCACACACACAGTTCACTTTCATAGCAGCCACGTACAAACAGCATGACCCCTTTGCTCATGGTATAATTCTTTCTCCCATCTACGCGCTCTCCTCTTCTCACCTTTACCCTTCGTTTGTGGACTTCAGTGCACAACACATCAGCTGTATGTGACCAGGAGAAAAAACCTTTCCAAGTCAAACCATAACTACTACACACAGCCTACATCCTTGTCACCATATTAGCTAAAGTAATGTCATAGTCAACATAGCTAATAGAACAAACGCGTTAGTAAACCTGCTACAATCATGCAGTAACGTTACAGTGCAATAAATTTGTAAAACCAAAAGCTTACCTTGACTTGGAAGAGTTCCAGTGTTGGATAGCCAGCTAGCTAACATAGCATCCCTCTCTGTTTGAGCCGGGTGTCTGAGTAGGCTAAACCAGCTAGCTAACATAGCATCCCTCTCTGTTTGAGCCGGGTGTCTGAGTAGGCTAAACCAGCTAGCTAACATAGCATCCCTCTCTGTTTGAGCCGGGTGTCTGAGTAGGCTAAACCAGCTAGCTAACATAGCATCCCTCTCTGTTTGAGCCGGGTGTCTGAGGAGGCTAAACCCGCTAGCTAACATAGCATCCCTCTCTGTTTGAGCCGGGTGTCCGAGTAGGCTAAACCAGCTAGCTAACATAGCATCCCTCTCTGTTTGAGCCGGGTGTCTGAGTAGGCTAAACCCGCTAGCTAACATAGCATCCCTCTCTGTTTGAGCCGGGTGTCTGAGTAGGCTAAACCCGCTAGCTAACATAGCATCCCTCTCTGTTTGAGCCGGGTGTCTGAGTAGGTTAAACCAGCTAGCTAACATAGCATCCCTCTCTGTTTGAGCCCGGTGTCTGAGTAGGCTAAACTAGTAGGCTAAACCCGCTAGCTAACATAGCATCCCTCTCTGTTTGAGCCCGGTGTCTGAGTAGGCTAAACTAGTAGGCTAAACCAGCTAGCTAACATAGCATCCCTCTCTGTTTGAGCCCGGTGTCTGAGTAGGCTAAACCAGCTAGCTAACATAGCATCCCTCTCTGTTTGAGCCCGGTGTCTGAGTAGGCTAAACTAGTAGGCTAAACCCGCTAGCTAACATAGCACCCCTCTCTGTTTGAGCCCGGTGTCTGAGTAGGCTAAACTAGGAGGCTAAACCAGCTAGCTAACATAGCATCCCTCTCTGTTTGAGCCGGGTGTCCGAGTAGGCTAAACTAGGAGGCTAAACCCGCTAGCTAACATAGCATCCCTCTCTGTTTGAGCCCGGTGTCTGAGTAGGCTAAACTAGGAGGCTAAACCCGCTAGCTAACATAGCATCCCTCTCTGTTTGAGCCCGGTGTCTGAGTAGGCTAAACTAGGAGGCTAAACCCGCTAGCTAACATAGCATCCCTCTCTGTTTGAGCCGGGTGTCTGAGTAGGCTAAACCAGGAGGCTAAACCCGCTGCATTCGCTAAGTAAGTGAAAGTGAAACACATACTATGAAATATAGCTAGCTCTCGCTTCATTTTTGAATAAATTATTTGTTAAAAACTGTTCAGCTATTGTGTCTTTCTCTCTTTGAGTCAACTACTCACAATTTTTTTTTGCACTGCAGTGCTAGCTAGCTGTAGCTTATGCTTTCAGTACTAAATTCATTCTCTCATCATTTGATTGGGTCAACAATATGTCAGTTAATGCTGCAAGAGCTGATATGTTGGAGGACGTCCTCCGGAAGTTGTCATGCTTACTGTGTAAGTCTATGGAAGGGGGTGAAAACCATGAGCCTCCTAGGTTTTGTATTGAAGTCAATGTACAAAGAGGAGGACGGAAGCTAGCTGTCCTCTGGCTACACCATGGTGCTACCCTGCAGAGTGCTGTTGAGCCTACTGTAGACCTTCATTGCAAAACAGTGTGTTTCAATAAATTATTTGGTGACGAGAATATATTTAGTTTAGTTTTATCTACTTCTGAGGCGCCTCCACTGGAAGACACATCTGTTGGGTTGGTAGCGTGTGGAAAGAGACTATTGAGAACAGTCCAAGACACATCTGTTGGGTTGGTAGCGTGTGGAAAGAGGCTGTTGAGAGCAGTCCAAGACACGTCTGTTGGGTTGGTAGGTTGTGGAAAGAGACTATTGAGAACAGTCCAAGACACATCTGTTGGGTTGGTAGCGTGCGGAAAGAGACTATTGAGAACAGTCCAAGACACATCTGTTGGGTTGGTAGCGTGTGGAAAGAGACTATTGAGAACAGTCCAAGACACATCTGTTGGGTTGGTAGCGTGCGGAAAGAGACTATTGAGAACAGTCCAAGACACATCTGTTGGGTTGGTAGCGTGTGGAAAGAGACTATTGAGAACAGTCCAAGACACGTCTGTTGGGTTGGTAGCGTGTGGAAAGAGACTATTGAGAGCAGTCCAAGACACGTCTGTTGGGTTGGTAGCGTGTGGAAAGAGACTATTGAGAACAGTCCAAGACACGTCTGTTGGGTTGGTAGCGTGTGGAAAGAGACTATTGAGAGCAGTCCAAGACACGTCTGTTGGGTTGGTAGCGTGTGGAAAGAGGCTATTGAGAGCAGTCCAAGTTATGGACTTAGACCTGCCTCTTCACAGTTGGGGGTTATTGCTGTTGATTAGGTTTGATGGAGGTGTGTGGCGACCAATCAGGGGAGAGCTTGTCTGTCAGGGTATTGAACAGGGGTGTGTTCAATTTGATTGAACGTTGCGGAAGAGTTTGTACTGAATAACACTATTACCAACATTTTCTTGTACGTTCTTGAACAGGCTAGAGTCTAAGGCATTTTGCGTCATTTTTCACTACTGTCATAACTCTCCTGTGATGATCTGAAGGATCAGGATACAGTGGGTCTCTCTCGTAGAGGGGGGAGAGCGAGAAGTTGGCTGTTTTATGGTCAGTCATAAAATACGGTGCCCCTATGGCCTGTAGTGTTCGAGATTAGAATGTAAACTGTGGAACACGGAGAGACCCTTGCACAATCAAAAGTTTGAATAATTAAACAATATTTCTATTTTTGAGAATGTGGGAGTGGTCCATGGACACTTAAGGGACAGTCATGACGAGTGTGCTTTATTTGGTGATCTCATGAAGGACAGGAAACACTCTTTACTGTGTCTTTGGTTGTGTACACGTCTTAATTATGGGGGTTACATCTACATATTGTGAAATGTATGTGATTAAACATGAAACTATTTGTGAAAAGATGTAATGTGATGTTAACCTTCTAAATAAGAAAATATTCATGTAAAGTTAACCAAATCAGAGGCCACGGCCACGTGAGCGTAGACATTATGTCAGCGTCATGGACCACCCTTTTCTCAAAAGTATATAAAACCCACTCCTGACTAAATTTACATCAGACCACGCAAACGTAAGCTAAGGTTGCAAACGGTTGGATTTTTAAGACCAGAAAATATGAAGCGGCAGCTACAAGTTGAAATGGTTGGCACTACAACTCTACCGAAGGACAGGACTATACAGCGTGGAGCATTGGCTACGCGGCTGGAAATGGTTAAACTCTGAGACTATCGATTCACTACAGAATAAGAGCAAATCTTAGGTACTAATTACTAGTCTGCAGCTAGAAAATACGATTCACTACAGAAGTAAGAAGTCCTAGGCCGTCAAGCTACCAGTCTGCAGCCAGAAATGTACGAAGCCAAGGACAAGAATACCGACAACCGCCGAAACATCTACAGTATTCTATGCGACAACCATGGGTACACCTAACGTATCCATTATAAACACAACCAGAGACTTTGCCGATTGACTCTCCAGCAGATGGACCGGCGACCACAGAGAGAGACAACAAGACATACACTCGTAAATGTGATTTATTTTCGATTGAGCCGTAGTTCATGTAAAGTATTAGCAATTTCTATGAGTGTAGTTATCAGCTATGAGTTTCCCGCTCTTGAGCGGTCCACACCCTCTTTCTTTGTCTACCAAGCCGTCATATCTGTTTCATCCGCTAGGGACTTTTTCTTTGTATCATGTAATACCCCCATGTATGAACTAATTGTGTGTATGATAAAGTAATTTATATGTTTAAAGTATTGACTAAAGAATTCCACTCTGAAACGTGTTTAACGGTGTGAAATGTATTAGAATTATAAGACTTTAATCTAATAATGTGTGTGTGTAAGACAAGTTAAGACAACATAACATTGTGTTACTATGTAGCAATGTGAGAAATGTATAGTGAAGGCAACAAAGGACAACTGAACTACAGATGACCTGGTTATAACTCTGAAAACTGACAACAGGAAAGAGGGCCCTTTCCAAGGCCCCTCTAATCTAGGGAGGAGAGGAACAGAAACTGCCAGGCTATACTGTGTGCACTCCCCAGGCTGGTAGAAAAGGGATGAACTAGCAATGTGAAATGTGGAAGAATACAGCCCACCTAAAGAGAGGTGGAGTTTCTTCTTCTGGTAGCCAGGAGCTCCCCCCCCCCCCCCGTGCTGAACTAAAGCATCCCCTTAAATTTCCCAGGTGTGTTGCAGCCGAACGTGGCCGAGTGGCCTTAGGTGTGGGCATTGCCCTGCAGCCTAGCTTGCTGCAGCCTATAATGCTGGTGTCTGACGCTCCAAACAGTGGCTTTGCCACACACCAAAAATCATGTTACACTATTATTGCACACAGAGTGAGTCCATGCAACTGTTGTTACTCCTGAACTTGTTTAGGCCATAACAAATGGGTTGAATACTTATTGACTGAAGACATTTGTTCCACATGACATTATGGGTATTGTGTCTGGGCCAGTTATACCGAGGCTAAATGTAATCCATTTAAAAAAAAGTTAAGTCGTTCATTCTATTGTTTCTAGCCAAAAACACTGGTTGTTCATTCTATTGTTTCTAGCCAATCATACTGGTTGTTCATTCTATTGTTTCTAGCCAATCATACTGGTTATTCATTCTATAGTTTCTAGCCAAAAACACTGGTTGTTCATTCTATTGTTTCTAGCCAATCATACTGGTTGTTCATTCTATAGTTTCTAGCCAATCACACTGGTTGTTCATTCTATATAGTTTCTAGCCAATCATACTGGTTGTTCATTCTATAGTTTCTAGCCAATCACACTGGTTGTTCATTCTATTGTTTCTAGCCAATCACACTGGTTGTTCATTCTATTGTTTCTAGCCAATCATACTGGTTGTTCATTCTATAGTTTCTAGCCAATCACACTGGTTGTTCATTCTATATAGTTTCTAGCCAATCACACTGGTTGTTCATTCTATTGTTTCTAGCCAATCACACTGGTTGTTCATTCTATAGTTTCTAGCCAATCACACTGGTTGTTCATTCTATTGTTTCTAGCCAATCACACTGGTTGTTCATTCTATTGTTTCTAGCCAATCATACTGGTTGTTCATTCTATTGTTGCTGATTGGTTGATAGCTGTTAGTTATTCACGTTAATCCCGGGTAATGGCTGTTAACAGTTCCATTTGAATTGTTCCACAGCCCATAATGGAGGGTTCATTCAGGTCTCTCTGTTTAACTAAATACTCTGTTTAACTAAATACTCCTTTTGTCTTTGGCAGGAGAGAGACCAGACTCTCAATCTGACAGCAGAAAGAGTCCTTCAGGGGAACCAGACCCTGAGACGCCCAATCCAGCGATGCAACACCACTGCTCCCAGTGTAATATGAGTTTTAAGTGGTTATGGAAGCTGAAAGAGCATGAAAGGAAACACACAGGAGAAAAGCCCTTCCAATGCTCCCAGTGTGGAAATAAATTCTCACGATCACATGACCTAAAATCACATGAGAGGACACACACAGGGGAAAAACCACACAATTGCTCACAGTGTGGAAAGTTTTTTTCCCATTTAGGGAACCTGAACAAACATAAGAGAATACACTCTGGAGAGAAGCCTTACCCCTGTTCCCATTGTGGAAAGAATTTTAGGTTGTCAGGTAACCTGAAAACGCACGAGAGGACACACACAGGGGAGAAACCGTACCATTGCTCCCTGTGCGGAAAGGATTTTACCAAGTTAGGGAACCTGAAAGATCACGAGAAGAAACACACAGGAGAAAAGCCTTACCACTGCTCCAATTGTGGAAAGAGATTTTCAACATCATCAGACTTAAGAAAGCATGAGATGACGCACACAGGGGAGAAATCTTACCATTGCTCTCAGTGTGGAAATAGTTTCTTACGATCACATGACCTAAAATCACATGAGCGGACACACACAGGGGAAAAACCACACAGTTGTTCCCAGTGTGGAAAGTGTTTTTTGCATTTAGGGAACCTGAACAAACATAAGAAAATACACTCAGGAGAGAAGCCTTACCCCTGTTCCCATTGTGAAAAATTCTTTAGGTCGTTAGATAACATGAGGGAGCATGAGAAGACACACATGGGTAAGAAGCTTCACCATTGCGCCTTGTGCGGAAAGAGATATTCACGATCACATGACCTAAAATCACATAAAAGGAAACACACAGGCGAAGAAAACACACAATTACACACCAAGGGGAAAAATCACACAATTGGTCCCAGTGTGGAAAGAATTTAACGCAGTTAGAGAACCGTTCCCATTGTGGAACTATATTTTCCCGGTCACATTACCTAAATTCACATCAAATCAAACCAAGCTATATTTATTCAGCACATTTCAGACATGGAATGGAACGCAATGGGCTTCACAGGAAAAAACGATGAAAACAAAAACTGAAATATTTACTACACACAACAAACATAAGAGGATAAAAAACTAAAGATTAACAATAAAAACATTTGTGCCCAGCTGTCGATAAAAACACCGGTGGGCTAGCACTGCTAGCATTTGTCTGCTCCATTTTCATGATGGCGGCTAATTGCTACTTAACAGGAATCCAGGACACAAACTTGCGGTGTTAGCCGTAAAGGCTGACTGCATTGCGGAACCAATTGTTTGTTTTTTTAATGTTTTTTTAAAATTATGGAATATTACAACATACAATCTACCTGCAGTGAAGCCGTTCAACATTTACATTACATTCAGTCATCTAGCAGACTCGCATCCAGAGTTACCCACAGGAGCAACAAGGGTCAAGTGTCCCGCTCAAAGGGATGTCGACAGATCTCCCACCAAGTCAAATCGAGGACTCAAACCATTTATATATTTTGTGAAATGAATACCAAGTATATCTACTTCACCATCAGACCCATTTTATAGGTTAACTACAGGATCATGTAAAAGCTGTATTTTTTTAAAGATCCAATACGTAATATTGTAGCCTTATCATAATTAGGAGTACAGAAAAGTTATCTAGATCTTCAATGAGACATTGGCAGGGATCTAGCTTGCGGACTTAATATAAAACACGAGTCATTGGCATACATGGACACCTATTTGTTTTTAAGCCTTGGATTTCTAATCCTCTAATAATGTTGTTGTTAGAGCCGATGTGGAGATATTTGTTTTTAAGCCTTGGATTTCTAATCCTCTAATAATGTTGTTGTTAGAGCCGATGTGGAGATATTTGTTTTTAAGCCTTGGATTTCTAATCCTCTAATAATGTTGTTGTTAGAGCCGATGTGGAGATATTTGTTTTTAAGCCTTGGATTTCTAATCCTCTAATAATGTTGTTGTTAGAGCCGATGTGGAGATATTTGTTTTTAAGCCTTGGATTTCTAATCCTCTAATAGTGTTGTTGTTAGAGCCGATGTGGAGATATTTGTTTTTAAGCCTTGGATTTCTAATCCTCTAATAGTGTTGTTGTTAGAGCCGATGTGGAGATATTTGTTTTTAAGCCTTGGATTTCTAATCCTCTAATAGTGTTGTTGTTAGAGCCGATGTGGAGATATTTGTTTTTAAGCCTTGGATTTCTAATCCTCTAATAGTGTTGTTGTTAGAGCCGATGTGGAGATATTTGTTTTTAAGCCTTGGATTTCTAATCCTCTAATAGTGTTGTTGTTAGAGCCGATGTGGAGATATTTGTTTTTAAGCCTTGGATTTCTAATCCTCTAATAGTGTTGTTGTTAGAGCCGATGTGGAGATATTTGTATAAAAGACAGAACATACAAGGCTCCATGTACGTGTAAATATATGAAATATGAATGTATATGATGAAGTATCAGGTACCTTTATGATTTATATTGATCTGATTGAGATATATTCCTTTGTTGTTAGTGGAACTTAGTATTTGGTTCCCCCTCTTGCCCATTCATTGTACTGTGGTAAGTGTGTTAGTGTTAGGATAAAGGCAGGAAGTTGGGACTTCAGGCGAGGGGAGGAGTCCTAGCTAGACACGGGTGCGGTGTAGTCTTTTGACCATACAGACATACAAACAGGCCATTTTATGTATTTTTCACGTCAAGTAATCTATGCTTTTAGTTGATTGGAGAATCATTTTTTTGTTCGATATAAGAAGAATAAACCTTTTTGTTGCACCAGGATCCCTGGATCTCATTGAATGTTTTTGCCGTTTGGGAACTTTGAATGTGGACTGTATACGTCCGAAACAACCCTGCTTCAGGCTTGGGCAGTTGGCTGTGGTCAATTGGGTAAGGAAGCCACTACAGTTGTTATTTGATCTGATTTTAAGAGCATTTCGATGGCCATAACGAATAGATATGTTGACAGCAGACGCCCTTGTTTAACTCCTCTTGACAATTCAAAACTCTCTGAGAAGTAGCCGCTGTTTACTATTTTACAGCTGGGGTTTGCTACACATAACTTTTACCTCTTGAATAAGAGACTCAACAAAATGTTCAAAGTCCAGGCATGTATATATAAAATCCAGTCTTGCTTTTTTCAGATGACTTTTCAAAATCTGCTATAAATACCAGGCCTGACTTCTTAGATGTTTCATGATGTTCTTTTATTTCTAGTAGTTGTCGTATATTATCTCCAATGTATCGCCCATGTAAAAAACCTGTCTGATCAGGATGAACAATACCTGGTTAAACCTTTTTAATTCTGAGTGCTTTGTATTTCGCTAGTATTTTTGCATATATCTACTTAAAATATTTTGCTTCCTCTTTTAAAATATAATTCGGAGAATCATTGATGACTTTGTCTTTAATAAGTTTCTGCCAATTATTTTTGGTAGAGTTTCTGTGTTGGAGATTCAGGAAGAATTTGGTGCATTTTTCTCCATATTCCATCGTTTTCTTTATTTTTGTAATAGATTACATTAGTTCGTCCAGTTCTTTTTGTTTTTCCTCCAACTTATTTTGTATCTCTGTAGTATCATTTTTATTGCTATCTACCTGTACTATAGGTTCATGTATTTCCATTGTTAGTCTTGTCTCTTTAGACAGAAACAACGTTTTTTTAAATTATTGATGAATATTGAATTGAATGACCTCTGAAGGTACATTTAAAGGTATCCCAAAAAATAAGGGGATTTGCTGAACCTATATTGTACTGGAAAAAAATCTGTTATAAATGATTTAGTCTTAGTTAAGAATAAATTGTCCTGCAGTAGACTTTGATAAGATGTCAATATCCCCATCCACATGAAAAATCTGTAAGAGTTAGATGAAGGCCAATTAGATGATGGTCTGATCACATTCTGTCTCCTATCAATACTTGTTTAACTTTTGATGCGAGAGAGAAAGAGACAAGAAAGTAGTCAAGATGACTAGCTTAATTATGTCTCCTCCATGTATATCGCAATAGGTCAGGGGTTGTTAGTCCATAATATTTGTGATCTCCGTAAGGGCACGGTGATGAGTGATTAGCTTTACGGTCCATTGAGGTACTTAACACTGTGTTATAGTCTACTAGCATAATCATATGATCATTTGTTGCCTGTAAGTTCAATAAATTGGTATAAATGTTTTCTAATAAGTATGGATCATCCTGATTTGGACCATATAGATTAATACCATATAGATTATCTGTTTTTCCATCCACTTTTATATTCAAAAGGATCCACCTTCCTTGCGAATAATTCCTGGCTGTTTACACATTCGGATCGACATTTTTGATAATTAATATCATCACACCTTTTGAGTTCCTTTGTCCATGACAGAACATTATTTCACCACCCCATTCCTTTTCCCACACAACTTCATCTAAGGATGTAGATTGAGTTTCCTGTCAGTAGTATATGTTATATTCCCTTTCTTTCAGCCGCATAAAGACTGATCTTTTCCTATAATCTCTTAAGCCGTTACAATTATAACTAGCTATACTTATTGTAGCCCTTACTGTAACTATATACTATTCTCAGTCTAAATGAACCATAATTAGTGCTTGTGAAGTTACTGCCATAAGAGGTATTATGACGGTCAAAAATAGAGATTTCAAATGTCTGATGTTTAGAATTCAAGAAACAGGTTCGAGCAACATTTGTTTGGTTCTGTCAGATGTTAGAACATTTAGTCAAGATATTATGTGTAGTAGATCTGTGTAGATATGTGTGTATGATACTGGATGTGATTTAGTGAGAGTGTGTACGATGTCTGGATTAGAGTAAGACTATAATGTGTGATGTCTAAATAAAGAAAAACCCATGAAAGAGACCTTGCGTTACTATAGAGACGGCTTCACTACAGTACACATGTATCCCGTACAATATGTTATTATTCCCCAATGTTTCTGTTCTGATATCTTCCCATTGCTTGTTGTAAACATAAATAAACATGTAGACAAAGACACAAAAGATAGACAAACAAAAATCATATTTAATTACAGAAAGGTTCTCGACAATAGAGAGAGACAGAGTGAGAGAAGAAAAGAGAGGGGAGAGGAGAGAGAGAAGCTACTGGGGAATCCTCCACAAGCTACTGGGGAATCCTCCACGAGCTACTGGGGAATCCTCCACAAGCTACTGGGGAATCCTCCACAAGCTACTGGGGAATCCTCCACAAGCTACTGGGGAATCCTCCACGAGCTATTGGGGAATCCTCCACAAGCTACTGGGGAATCCTCCACGAGCTACTGGGGAATCCTCCACAAGCTACTGGGGAATCATCCACAAGCCAAGAGTGTGCAAAGCTGTCATCAAGGCTTTGAAGAATCTCAAATATAAAATATATTTTGGTTTAACACTTTTTTGGTTACTACATGATTCCATATGTGTTATTTCATAGTTTTGATGTCTTCACAATTAAAGAAATAAAGGAAAACCCTGGAATGAGTAGGTGTATCCAAACTTTTGACTGGTACTGTATGTTGGGTAGAATGTGGAACGACTCACCACATTGGTTAATATTCACTGTAGTAGAAACATCTGTTGGGTTGGTAGGATGTGGAAAGACCCACCCCAGTCCACCCACCTCATTGGTTAGTTTTCTCTGGGTAATGAGTCACGCAGTTTAAAGGCAGTCGTCCATTTTGAACCCACAACTCCTCCCTGTTTTTCAACTAGTCGCTCAGTACAGCACCGTTAACGTTTAATTTAACGTTCTACTACTTTTCCGTACTGAACACAGCTCAGTACAGCACCGTTAACGTTTAATTTAACGTTCTACTACTTTTCCGTACTGAACACAGCTCAGTACCGCAACCGTTAACGTTTAATTTAACGTTCTACTACTTTTCCGTACTGAACACAGCTCAGTACAGCACCGTTAACGTTTAATTTAACGTTCTACTACTTTTCCGTACTGAACACAGCTCAGTACTGTTACACCATGTAGGAGCAGTTTGGACCTACTCAGTACTGTTACACCGTGTAGGAGCAGTTTGGACCTACTCAGTACTGTTACACCGTGTAGGAGCAGTTTGGACCTATTCAGTACTGTTACACCGTGTAGGAGCAGTTTGGACCTACTCAGTACTGTTACACCGTGTAGGAGCAGTTTGGACCTATTCAGTACTGTTACACCGTGTAGGAGCAGTTTGGACCTACTCAGTACTGTTACACCGTGTAGGAGCAGTTTGGACCTAGCTGCCTTATTGGGATATGAACTGTTTGTTTGATTTTCTAAATGTGCAGGAGTAAATTGTTTTAAATTCTCACCCATTAAAGATATTCGCTAAATCGACACATGCTTTTCTTTATACGTCTCAATATAATTATATTATATCATTAAATAAATGAAAAATCTAATTAAGTGTCTCAAAATAAAATAAAGATTTCCCTTGACTGTGTTACCCTCCCCAGCCAGCAAATGGCGATGTGCCTGTTTCAGGCAATGCTGCCGGTGTGACGTATAATCTAATGGACGGGACTCTTCTTCAACAACAAAAGCGAGTCATTCACCTCCATTGCTTTCTAGCCAACATAGCCGAAAACATTTCAGCTCTTTAAATGCTTACGTTGTATATTACCCACTGTGTTTTAAACACACTTGTCGTATCTATTAGCTAGTTACACCATTTAATTGAATATTTACGTTGTTGTTAGTCAGCTAGCTAGCTAGCTGGCTGGGTAAATTAGCAGTAGTGTTAGCCTAGTCACTAATGCTAACTAGCTAACTAGCTAACATCCCGACCATGAGCTCACTAAACGACTCCCCCACTTCCAAAGAGGAGGTCTACTGGACGGAGAAAGAAGCTCTGGGGCTGAACATTGTCGTGAAAGAGGAGAAGGAAGAAGAGGATGTCACAGTAAAACAAGAAACAGAGATTGAGGCTGTTACAGTGAAAGAAGAAGAGAAAGACGTTACATTGACAGAAGATGAAGACGCGTTCAGAGTGAAAGAGGAGGAGGATGTTACAGTGAAAGAGGAGGTGACTGTCACAGTGAAAGAAGAGGAAGACGTTTTTGGAATGAAGGAAGTGGGGGAGATTACTGTCACATTGGAGGAAGAAGAGGAGGAGACAGGAGATCTGATTAACAGCAGTGAGTAATATCTTAAAAACGGGTACAAACTCTGCAGTTGTTGAACCGATGTGTGGTTTTAAAGGGGCATTCTACTGAAGGTCTACACTTTAATAGTTCTGTGCTTTAGGAATTGTGAAAGCTACAAATAGGCAGGGCGGCCAATAAACTGTTAATCAATCAAATTCAATCAAATTTATTTATAAGCCCTTCTTACATCAGCTGATGTCACAAATTGCTGTACAGAAACCCAGCCTAAAACCCCAAACAGCAAGCAATGCAGGTGTAGAAGCACGGTGGCTAGGAAAAACTCCCTGGAATGGCCAGAACCTAGGAAGAAACCTAGTAAGGAACCAGGCTCTGAGGAACCTAGGCAGAAACATAGAGGTACCAGGCTATGAGGGGTGGCCAGTCCTCTTCTGGCTGTGCCGGGTGGACATTATAACAGAACACAATAATCAGTGGTTGTCGAGGGTGCAACAGGTCAGCACCTCAGGAGTAAATGTCAGTTTGCTTTTCATAGCCGATCATTCAGAGTATCTCTACAGCTCCTGCTGTCTCTAGAGAGTTGAAAACAGCAGGTCTGGGACAGGCAGCACGTCCAGTGAACAGGTCAGGGTTCCATAGCCGCAGGCAGAACAGTTGAAACTGGAGCAGCAGCACTGCGAGGTGGACTGGGGACAGCAAGGAGTCATCAGGCCATGTAGTCCTGAGGCATGGTCCTAGGGCTCAGGTCCTCCGAAAGAAAGAGCGAGAGAATTAGAGAGTGCATACTTAAATTCACACAGGACACCGGATAAGACAGGAAAAATTCTCCAGATATGACAGACTGACCCTAGCCCCCCAACACAAACTACTGCAGCATAAATACTGGAGGCTGAGACAGGAGGGGTCGGGGGACACTGTGGCCCCGTCCGACGATACCCCCGGACAGGGCTAAACAGGCAGGATATAACCCCACCCACTTTGCCAAATCACAGCCCCCACACCACTAGAGGGATATCTTCAACCACCAACTTAGAAGAGCGCCAGTGACTCAGCCCCTGTAATAGGATTAGAGGCAGAGAATCCCAGTGGAGAGGGGGGAACCGGCCAGGCAGAGACAGCAAGGGCGATTCTTTGCTCCAGTGCCGTTCCGTTCACCTTCACACCCCTGGGCCAGACTACACTCAATCATAGGACCTACTGAAGAGATGAGTCTTCAATGAAGACTTAAAAGTTGAGACCGAGTCTGCGTCTCTCACATGGATAGGCAGACCATTCCATAAAAATGGAGCTCTATAGGAGATAAGCCCTGCCTCCAGCTGTTTGTGTAGAAATTCTAGGGACAATTTGGAGGCCTGCGTCTTGTGACTGTAGCGTACATGTAGGTATGTACGGCAGGACCAAATCGGAAAGATAGGTAGGAGCAAGCACATGTAATTATTTGTAGGTTAGCAGTAAAACCTTCAAATCAGCCCTTGCCTTAACAGGAAGCCAGTGTAGAGAGGCTAGCACTGAAGTAATATGATCAAATTTTCTAGTTCTAGTCAAGATTCTAGCAGCCGTGTTTAGCACTAACTGAGGTTTATTTTGTGCTTTATCCGGGTAGCCGGAAAGTAGACCATTGCAGTAGTCTAACCTAGAAGTGACAAAAGCATGGATACATCTTTCTGCATCATTTTTGGACAGAAAGTTTCTGATTTTTGAAATGTTACGTAGATGGAAAAAAGCTGTCCTTGAAACAGTCTTGATATGTTCGTCAAAAGAGAGATTAGGATCCAGAGTAACGCCGCGGTCCTTCACAGTTTTATTTGAGACGACTGTACAACCTTTGTAACATTTGTAAACATCTGAATATCTCTTTCTGTAGTGACGTCACATAAAAGCAAAAATCAACTCACGATGAAGAAGACAGAATCAAGACAAGGAAGGATAATTTTGATCTAGATGAAATGTATAAAATTAAATGTATAAAAACAAAAATGACCACATGTTATTTAAAATCCTTAGTAGTACTTTGACACATCTGTGCATCAATCTAAGTAATATAATAAAAAATAAAATAATAAATAATCCCCATCAGAATCCGTCAGTTTAAACTAGAGATATTGAGACGCAGCATGGGCTGAGTCTCAATCCACCGCATCTGCCTAGGTTGGCCTTCCGCAACTGCGGTGGAAGATGGCCGAGCTACAAATCAAATGTTATTTGTCACATGCGCCGAATACAGCAGGTGTAGGTAGACCTTACAGTGAAATGATTACTTTCAAGCCCTTAACCAACAATTCAGTTTGAAGAAAAACATTTCCTGATCTTTCTTATATCTCCTAGACAGAGGACAGACACATCAACACCTTATATCTCCTAGACAGAGGACAGACACATCAACACCTTATATCTCCTAGACAGAGGACAGACACACCAACACCTTATATCTCCTAGACAGAGGACAGACACACCAACACCTTATATCTCCTAGACAGAGGACAGACACACCAACACCTTATATCTCCTAGACAGAGGACAGACACACCAACACCTTATATCTCCTAGACAGAGGACAGACACACCAACACCTTATATCTCCTAGACAGAGGACAGACACACCAACACCTTATATCTCCTAGACAGAGGACAGACACATCAACACCTTATGTCTCCTAGACAGAGGACAGACACATCAACACCTTATATCTCCTAGACAGAGGACAGACACATCAACACCTTATATCTCCTAGACAGAGGACAGACACACCAACACCTTATATCTCCTAGACAGAGGACAGACACACCAACACCTTATATCTCCTAGACAGAGGACAGACACATCAACACCTTATATCTCCTAGACAGAGGACAGACACACCAACACCTTATATCTCCTAGACAGAGGACAGACACATCAACACCTTATATCTCCTAGACAGAGGACAGACACACCAACACCTTATATCTCCTAGACAGAGGACAGACACATCAACACCTTATATCTCCTAGACAGAGGACAGACACATCAACACCTTATATCTCCTAGACAGAGGACAGACACACCAACACCTTATATCTCCTAGACAGAGGACAGACACATCAACACCTTATGTCTCCTAGACAGAGGACAGACACATCAACACCTTATATCTCCTAGACAGAGGACAGACACACCAACACCTTATATCTCCTAGACAGAGGACAGACACATCAACACCTTATGTCTCCTAGACAGAGGACAGACACATCAACACCTTATATCTCCTAGACAGAGGACAGACACACCAACACCTTATATCTCCTAGACAGAGGACAGACACATCAACACCTTATGTCTCCTAGACAGAGGACAGACACATCAACACCTTATATCTCCTAGACAGAGGACAGACACACCAACACCTTATTCCTTATGAATAAACATGTTGACTGACTGTTATTCAATGCGTTTCTATAGGCTATAGTAGTAAAGGACTAATCAAATATTTTATCAAATGTTAAAGTATTTTTTTGGGGGGGGAGACTTAAAGGGATCCTACAAATCTTAATCTAATATCAAATAGCTAAATGATCCATGGCATAACCATCTTAAAACAATTCCATATGTTAGCTTAGTCTAAAAACACCAACATTCCCAATGTTGGAAATTATGGAAAAATTACAATTTATGTCAAACAGTTACACTGTTTCTATTGTTAACCTTTTGTAATTTCTTTTTTATTTAACCTTTATTTAACTAGACACAAGTCAGTTAAGAATAAATTCTTATTTACAATGACGGCCTTGGAACAGTGTTTTAACTGCCTTGTTCAGGGACAGAACGACAGATTTTTACCTTGTCGGCTCGGGGATTCGCTCTTGCAACCTTTCGGTTACTAGTCCAATGCTCGAACCACTAGGCTACCTGCCTCCCCTTGTAACACAAGTCAATTTTTAAAATTCCCCAAAATAAGCATATATTTAAAAATGTTTATACATTTTTGGGGGTCAAATTTTATGTTTACAAGTATGTTTTGTATGTTTTTCTTGTTTTGAAAAGTTATTTTGATAAATTTCATCCATTCCATGTTATTCATTCAAAGTTTTGAGTTTCTGTGATACTCAGGCAATTGAGCTAATCTGAAGACCTATATGGCCGTTATAGGCAATATGGGCACCGCTGGATATGACCTAAAATGGCGACCGATATGGTCGTTATAGTGCAATATGGGCACCAGTGGATATGACCTAAAATGGCCGTTATAGGGCAATATGGGCACCGCTGCCATCAGACTTTTAGATCACACTATGGAACGCTATGGAACGCTATGGAACACTATGGAATGCTCTGGAACACGATGGAATACTCTGGAACACTATGGAACACTATGGAACACTATAGACTATCAACTCTGGAAGATAAATATGTATTATTAGATTTAATTGTTTGTTTTTTTGTCAACAATCTACACAAAATACTGCCCTGCTGTTTCCAAAGTGGAAACATATATTGTTTTTTGGATGAATGAAAAATCAACCCCTAATATAGCTGGATTAGATGAGGGCACTTTCACCGGAACGGAATTGTGCTGAGACTCACTTCAAATGTTCGCCTGACAGAAACCATGGATTTCAAAGTTTAACAAACCATACAACTCTTTTTGACAAGGACCACTTTTACTCCCCAACTGACCCCTCGTGTCCCTAGGGGGGGGTCGTGCCCCACAGTTTGGGAACCACCCTGTAGCCTACTGACAACGTTACACGCGTGATTCGTAAATCAGGGAGAGAGATGTTTAATTAAACAAGAATGGATTCACCTTTTCAATGATAGATAAGGATACTACAGTTAAACGTTTCACATTGGATTTATTAACTACAAAAAGGTAAGATGCGTTTTTAATTCTGTTGCTGCTCTGCACACACAAGCTGGTTAGCTAGCTAGCTTGGGCCCAACGTTAAGCCACCAGACATTCAAAGCTGCTCCTCCTAGGTATAATTCTGTGGGCCTAATTCAGATAATGCATATGTCATAACAAGATGCCCAGCTCTTCAAGCCAAGTTTCCTCCATCCTCTCTCGCTCTCTCCCCACCTGCAACATTTCAGTCACATCTCGCTTCCTACACTGGTCTGTCCATAGTGACTGGCAGCTCACTGGTCTCTCCATAGTGACTGGCAGCTCAGTCACTGGTCTGTCCATAGTGACTGGCAGCTCACTGGTCTGTCCATAGTGACTGGCAGCTCACTGATCTGTCCATAGTGACTGGCAGCTCATTGGTCTGTCCATAGTGACTGGCAGCTCACTCATTGGTCTGTCCATAGTGACTGGCAGCTCACTCATTGGTCTGTCCATAGTGACTGGCAGCTCACTCATTGGTCTGTCCATAGCGACTGGCAGCTCACTCATTGGTCTGTCCATAGTGACTGGCAGCTCACTCATGGTCTGTCCATAGTGACTGGCAGCTCACTCATTGGTCTGTCCACAGTGACTGGCAGTTCAATCACTGGTCTGTCCGTAGTGACCGGCAGCTCACTGGTCTGTCCATAGTGGCTGGCAGCTCACTCACTGGTCTGTCATTATTGTGACTGGCAGCTCACTGGTCTGTCCATAGTGACTGGCAGCTCACTGGTCTGTCCATAGTGACTGGCAGCTCACTGGTCTGTCCATAGTGACTGGCAGCTCGCTCACTGGTCTGTCCATAGTGACTGGCAGCTCACTCACTGGTCTGTCATTATTGTGACTGGCAGCTCACTGGTCTGTCCATAGTGGCCGGCAGCTCACTCACTGGTCTGTCCATAGTGGCCGGCAGCTCACTCATTGGTCTGTCATTATTGTGACTGGCAGCTCACTCATTGGTCTGTCCATAGTGACTGGCAGCTCACTCATTGGTCTGTCCATAGTGACTGGCAGCTCACTCATTGGTCTGTCCATAGTGACTGGCAGCTCACTCATTGGTCTGTCCATAGTGACTGGCAGCTCACTGGTCTGTCCATAGTATCTGGCAGCTCACTCATTGGTCTATCCATAGTGACCGGCAGCTCACTCATTGGTCTGTCCATAGTGACCGGCAGCTCACTCATTGGTCTGTCCATAGTGGCTGGCAGCTCACTGGTCTGTCCATAGTGACTGGCAGCTCACTGGTCTGTCCATAGTGACTGGCAGCTCACTGGTCTGTCCATAGTGACTGGCAGCTCAATCACTGGTCTGTCCATAGTGACTGGCAGCTCACTGGTCTGTCCATAGTGACTGGCAGCTCACTGGTCTGTCCATAGTGACTGGCAGCTCACTGGTCTGTCCATAGTGACTGGCAGCTCACTGGTCTGTCCATAGTGACTGGCAGCTCACTGGTCTGTCCATAGTGACTGGCAGCTCAATCACTGGTCTGTCCATAGTGACTGGCAGCTCACTACTCTACTGTACTGAGCTATACTCCTCTGTACTGTACTGAGCTATACTCCTCTGTACTGTACTGAGCTATACTCTACTGTACTGGGCTATATTCTACTATATTGTACTGAGCTATACTCTACTATACTCTACTGTACTGAGCTATACTCTACTATACTCTACTGTACTGGGCTATACTATACTGTACTGAGCTCTACTATACTGTACTGTACTATACTCTGCTATACTGTACTGGGCTATAGTCTTCTGTGCTGTACTGAGCTATACTCTACTGTACTGGGCTATACTCTGCTATACTGTACTGAGCTATACTCTACTGTACTGGGCTATACTCTACTGTACTGGGCTATACTCTGCTATACTGTACTGAGCTATACTCTACAGTACTGGGCTATACTCTACTGTACTGGGCTATACTCTGCTATACTTTACTGAGCTATACTCTACAGTACTGGGCTATACTCTACTGTACTGGGCTATACTCTACTGTACTGGGCTATACTGTACTGAGCTATACTCTACAGTACTGAGCTATACTCTACTGTACTGAGCTATACTCTACAGTACTGAGCCATACTCTACAGTACTGAGCTATACTCTACTGTACTGAGCTATACTCTGCTATACTGTACTGAGCTATACTCTACAGTACTGAGCTATACTCTACTGTACTGAGCTATACTCTGCTATACTGTACTGAGCTATACTCTACTGTACTGGGCTATACTCTACTGTACTGGGCTATACTCTGCTATACTGTACTGGGCTATACTCTACTGTACTGAGCTATACTCTACTGTACTGAGCTATACTCTGCTATACTGTACTGAGCTATACTCTACTGTACTGGGCTATACTCTACTGTACTGGGCTATACTCTGCTATACTGTACTGGGCTATACTCTACTGTACTGGGCTATACTCTGCTATACTGTACTGAGCTATACTCTACTGTACTGGGCTATACTCTACTGTACTGAGCTATACTCTGCTATACTGTACTGAGCTATACTCTACTGTACTGGGCTATACTCTACTGTACTGGGCTATACTCTACTGTACTGGGCTATACTCTACTGTACTGGGCTATACTCTGCTATACTGTACTGAGCTATACTCTACTGTACTGGGCTATACTCTACTCTACTGGGCTATACTCTACAGTACTGAACTATACTCCACTTTTCTGTACTGTACTGAACTCTACTGTATTTCATTACAGATTTGTGAATCTTAATACTCTGAACAAAAATATAAACGCAACATGTAAAGTGTTGGTCCCATGTTTCATGAGCTGAAATAATATAATAATAATATAATATAATAATATAAGATCCCAGAAATTATCCATATGCACTAAAATATTAATTGTCTATAATGTTGTGCACAAATGTGTTTACATCCCTGTTAGTGAGAATTTATCCTGTGCCAAGATAATCCATCCACCTGACAGGTGTGGCATATCAAGAAGCTGGTTAAACAGCATGATCATTACACAGGTGCACCTTGTGCTGGGGACAATACAGGGCCACTCTAAAATGTGCAGTTTTGTCACACAACACAATGCCACAGATGTCTCAAGTTTTGAGGGAGCGTGCAATTGGCATGCTGACTACAGGAATGTCCACCAGGGTATTTGCCAGAAAATTGAATGTTCATTTCTCTGCCATAAGCCGCCTCCAACGTCGTTTTAGAGAATTTGGCAGTATGCAAATTCCGCAGACAACCGTAACCACGCCAGGACCTCCACATCCAGCGATCGTCTGAGACCAGCCACCAAACAGCTGATGAACTGTGTGAAACTGTGCACAACCAAAGGATTTCTGCACAAACTGTCAGAAACCGTCTCAGGGAAGCTCATCTGCATGCTCATCATCCTCACCAGGGTCTTGACCTGACTGCAGTTCGGCGTCGTAACCGACTCCAGTGGAAAAATGCTCACCTTCATTGGCGACTGGCACGCTGGAGAAGTGTGCTCTTCACTGATAAATTCCAGTTTCAACTGTACCAGGTAGACGGTAGACCCCAGGTATGGCGTCGTGTGGACGAGCGGTTTGCTGATGTCAACGAATTGCATTTTATCAATGGCAATTTGAATGGACAGAGATACCGTGACGAGATCCTGAGGCCCATTGTCGTGCCATTCATCCGCCGCCATCACCTCATGTTTCAGCATGATAATGCACGGTCCCATGTCTCAAGGATCTGTACACAATTACTGGAAGCTGAACATGTCCCAGTTCTTCCATGGCCTGCATACTCACCAGACATTACGCCCATTGAGCATGTTTGGGATGCTCTGGATCGACGTGTACGACAGCGTCTTCCAGTTCCCACCAATTTCCAGCAACTCTTGCAAAGCCATTGATGAGGAGTGGGACAACATTCCACAGGCCACAATCAACAGCCTGATCAACTCCATGTGAAGGAGATGTGTCACGCTGCATGAGGCAAATGGTGGTCACACCAGATACTGACTAGTTTTCTGATCCACACCCCTACCCTTTTTTTTTGTTGGTATCTGTGAACAACAGATGCATACCTGTATTCCCAGTCATGTGAAATCCATAGATTAGGGCCTAATGAATTTATTTCAATTGACTGATTTCCTTCTATGAACTGTGACTCAGTCAACTCTTTGAAAATGTTGCATGTTGCATTTATATTTTTGTTCAGTCTATTCAAATTCTACAGCGCAACGGCAGAGTCATGTCTTAAGTGGAAACTAACAGCATAAGGTGTTTACATGTCCTGATAATTAACTTAACCCCTTATGTACCATTCTAACCTCATCTTAACCCCTTATGTACCATTCTAACCTCATCTTAACCCCTTATGTACCATTCTAACCTCATCTTAACCCCTTATGTACCGTTCTAACCCCATCTTAACCCCTTATGTACCGTTCTAACCCCATCTTAACCCCTTATGTACCATTCTAACCTCATCTTAACCCCTTATGTACCATTCTAACCTCATCTTAACCCCTTATGTACCATTCTAACCTCATCTTAACCCCTTATGTACCGTTCTAACCCCATCTTAACCCCTTATGTACCGTTCTAACCCCATCTTAACCCCTTATGTACCGTTCTAGCCCCATCTTAACCCCTTATGTACCATTCTAACCTCATCTTAACCCCTTATGTACCGTTCTAACCCCATCTTAACCCCTTATGTACCGTTCTAACCCCATCTTAACCCCTTATGTACCGTTCTAGCCCCATCTTAACCCCTTATGTACCATTCTAACCCCATCTTAACCCCTTATGTACCATTCTAACCCCATCTTAACCCCTTATGTACCGTTCTAACCCCATCTTAACCCCTTATGTACCGTTCTAACCCCATCTTAACCCCTTATGTACCATTCTAACCTCATCTTAACCCCTTATGTACCATTCTAACCTCATCTTAACCCCTTATGTACCGTTCTAACCCCATCTTAACCCCTTATGTACCGTTCTAACCCCATCTTAACCCCTTATGTACCGTTCTAGCCCCATCTTAACCCCTTATGTACCATTCTAACCTCATCTTAACCCCTTATGTACCGTTCTAACCCCATCTTAACCCCTTATGTACCGTTCTAACCCCATCTTAACCCCTTATGTACCGTTCTAGCCCCATCTTAACCCCTTATGTACCATTCTAACCCCATCTTAACCCCTTATGTACCATTCTAACCCCATCTTAACCCCTTATGTACCGTTCTAACCCCATCTTAACCCCTTATGTACCGTTCTAGCCCCATCTTAACCCCTTATGTACCGTTCTAACCCCGTCTTAACCCCTTATGTACCGTTCTAACCCCATCTTAACCCCTTATGTACCGCTCTAGCCCCATCTTAACCCCTTATGTACCATTCTAACCCCATCTTAACCCCTTATGTACCGTTCTAGCCCCATCTTAACCCCTTATGTACCATTCTAGCCCCATCTTAACCCCTTATGTACCATTCTAACCCCATCTTAACCCCTTATGTACCGCTCTAGCCCCATCTTAACCCCTTATGTACCATTCTAGCCCCATCTTAATAACCCCTTATGTACCGTTCTAACCCCATCTTAACCCCTTATGTACCGTTCCAACCCCATCTTAACCCCTTATGTACCATTCGAACCCCATCTTAACCCCTTATGTACCATTCTAACCCCATCTTAACCCCTTATGTACCATTCTAGCCCCATCTTAACCCCTTATGTACCGGTCTAACCCCATCTTAACCCCTTATGTACCGTTCTAACCCCATCTTAACCCCTTATGTACCGTTCTAACCCCATCTTAACCCCTTATGTACCATTCTAACCCCATCTTAACCCCTTATGTACCGTTCTAACCCCATCTTAACCCCTTATGTACCGTTCTAACCCCATCTTAACCCCTTATGTACCGCTCTAGCCCCATCTTAACCCCTTATGTACCGTTCTAGTCCCATCTTAACTTAACCCCTTATGTACCATTCTAGTAACAACCCATCAATTAGCCATCAATTAGCCACTAGCTGTCATTATAGCAGGTAAAGGGAGATTACATATGAATAAATACATATTTTCCATACATTTCTATTGAATAATAAATCACCAGATTAAGTTCTATACATGTTTTCTGTACATACAAAATGCAGAGGGAAAATAACAAGGTTTCGAACAAGTTCCTTCTGTTGTTGCTGGACTAGAAGCATGGGTAATAATGTTGAGTTTCTTTTTTCCAGTGGAGATTAGTTTATGAATTGCCTGGCTGGGCTGTGGGACAGTGGAGATTAGTTTATACATTTCCTGACAGGGCTGTGGGACAGTGGATGTGTAGGAATGATTCAAATGGAATTGCTAACAGCCATTACCCGGGTAGTACTGTGACTAACTAACGGCTATTAAACAATTGGCATCCAGGATCCAAATGTACAGTTTTATAATGAGGGATCTAGTCCAGATTAAACCTCATAGGAAGACAGTTTTATCATGTGGAGGTTTCATTCAGGTCTCTCTGTTTAACCAAATACTCTGTCTTTGGCAGGAGAGAGACCAGACTCTCACTCTGACAGCAGTAAGAGTCCTTCAGAGGAACCAGACCCAGAGACTCCCAAACCAGTGAGACGACTCGACTGCTCCAAGTGTAATAAGAGTTTCAAGTTGTCATTGAACCTAAAAAAACATAATAGAATACACACAGGAGAAAAGCCTTACCACTGTTCCCATTGTGGAAAGAATTTTAGGTTGTTGGATAAGCTGAAGGAGCATGAGAGGACACACACAGGGGAGAAACCCTACCATTGCTCCTTGTGTGGAAAAAGTTTTTCCCAGTTAGCTAACCAAAAAGAGCATGAAAGGAAACACACCGAAGAAAAGCCTTTCCAATGTTCCCAGTGTGGAAAGAGATTTTCCCGATCACAGAACCTAAAAATACATCAGAGGACACACGCAAGGGAGAAAACGTATCTCTGCTCCCAGTGTGGAAAGTGTTTTACCCAGTTATGGAGCCTGAACAAACATAATAGAATACACACAGGAGAAAAACCTTACCACTGTTCCCATTGTGGAAAGAGTTTTGGGTTGTTAGGTAACCTAAAAGAGCATGAAAGGAAACACACAGGAGAAAAGCCTTTCCAATGTTCCCATTGTGGAAAGAGATTTACACGATCACAGCAACTAAAATCACATGAGAGGACACACACAGGGGAGAAGCCATACCACTGCTCCCAGTGTGAAAAAAGTTTTGCGCAGTTAGCGAGCCTGAACAATCATAAGAGAATACACACAGGAGAAACGCCTTACCCCTGTGCCCATTGTGAAAAGAGATTTTCACGACCACAGGAACTAAAATCACATGAGAGGACACACACCGGGGAGAAACCGTACCACTGCTCCCAGTGTAAAAGGAGTTTTTCGCTGTTAGGGAGCCTGAACAAACATAATAGAATACACACAGGAGAAAAGCCGTACCATTGTGCCCATTGTGGAAAGACCTTTTCAAGATCACAGGACCTAAAATCACATGAGAGGATACACACAGGAGAAAAGCCTTACCCCTGTGCCCATTGTGGAAAGACATTTTCACGATCACAGGACCTAAAATCACATGAGAGGACACATACTGGGGAGAAACCTTATCATTGCTCCCTGTGTGGAAAGGATTTTTCTCATTTAGGGAGCCTGAACAAACATAAGAAGGCAATGCACTCTTGAGTGAAGCCTTACCCATGTTCCCATTCCCAGGCTCTGTTCTGACTTATGTTTGATTGTTGTTTTATGCCACATTAAATAATATTGTTTATATTGTGGCAAAGAAGGGGGTCGAGTGATAAATGGCAGATATATGACAGCAGAACTAATAAACGGGCTCTGCCCGATCACTAAAATGGCCACCCCGATCAGAACTACAGATCACAAAATGGCCGACTGCCAAAACTCCCAGAAGCAAGGGGAACCCTCAGAAGGTGGAGCCGACACACAGATAAAGGGTCAAGAAAAAGCAGGAAGAGGAAGAGAGGGCTGGAAGGATCTATGAACCGTAGAGAAAGAGACAATAGATATTGGCTGGATTTACCATGTATGAGCTGGACTGTTTTGGACTTACCTGTTGGCGTTTGGACCTGGACCTACCGAGAACCCGATTCGTGTACCGAACCCTGCTATCCTTGACCTTGCCTACGACCTGGGTGGACCAGGACGGAGAAACAAACACACAGGTACTGTCCTGTTCGAAATAACTCTCATTCTGGGGTAATTTGGTGACAGTTTCCCACTTAATTTGTGACAAACGCTCATAACCTTGAAGAGGTTTGCCACAATATGAAATATATATATAATCAAGAATAGGCCTGTTTTATTTTCTTCCTCTGGAGACATGATTATGTCTAAAATCAGATTATAATTTTAAAATGTATTTTTGTTTGGATTCTACACGTTGATAGATTGGATACATGTTAGAACCCTTAGATGTTAATGACATGATTTGGATATTTTCAAATGTAAATTGTTAATTGGATGAATATTGTGTGTATTTCTTGATTCTAACCTTGAATCCTCAGGAAATGTAGTTTGGTTTCATTTAGTTAATTTGTGTTCTAGTCTTCAAGCTAAAGATGTATGAAAATGGGAGGATGTTCTGATAATGTTGTTAACATGAAAAACATTCACGACCTCTTGAAAGTTCCCATCAGTATTATTCCACCATGTTAGAGAAAACACAGGTGCTGATTGGAAAACACATTTGATTAATGCAACATTTTTATCTGAATAAAAGTATAATGAATATTTTTGTGTTAGCCACTAGTGGACATTCACTATATACATGTACAGTTGATGTCGGGAAGTTTACATACACTTAGGTTGGAGTCATTAAAACAAATTTTTCAACCACTCCACAAATTTCTTGTTAAGAAACTATAGTTTTGGCAAGTCGGTTAGGATATCTACTTTGTGCATGACACAACTAATTTTTCCAACAATTGTTTACAGACAGATTATTTCACTTATAATTCACTGTATCACAATTCCAGTGGGTCAGAAGTTTACATACACTAAGTTGACTGTGCCTTTAAACAGCTTGATAAATTCCAGAAAATGATGTCATGGCTTTAGAAGCTTCTGATAGACTAATTTACATATTTTGAGTCAATTGGAGGTGTACCTGGGGATGTATTTCAAGGCCTACCTTCAAACTCAGTGTCTCTTTGCTTGACATAATGGGAAAATCAAAAGAAATCAGCCAAGACCTCAGAAAAATCGTTGTAGACCTCCACAAGTCTGGTTCATCATTGGGAGCAATTTCCAAACACCTGAAGGTACCACGTTCATCTGTACAAACAATAGTACGCAAGTATAAACACCATGGGACCACACAGCCGTCATACTTCTCCAGAAGGAGACGCGTTCTGTCTCCTAGAGATGAACGTACTTTGGTGCGAAAAGTGCAAATCAATCCCAGAACAACAGCAAATGACCTTGTGAAGATGCTGTAGGAAACATGTACAAAAGTATCTATATACACAGTAAAACAAATCCTATATCGACATAACCTGAAAGGCTGCTCAGCAAGGAAGAAGTTACTGCTCCTAAACCGCCATAAAAAAGCCAGACTACGGTTTGCAACTGCACATGGAGACAAAGATCGTACTTTTTGGAGAAACGTCCTCTGGTCTGATGAAACAAAAATAGAACTGTTTGGCCATAATGACCATCGTTATGTTTGGAGGGAAAAGGGGGTGCTTGCAAGCTGAAGAACACCATCCCAACCGTGAAGCACAGGGGTGGCAGCATCATGTTATGGGGGTGCTTTGCTGCAGGAGGGGCTGGTGCACACAAAATAGATGACATGATGAGGCAGGAAAATGATGTGGATATATTGAAGCAACATCTGAAGACATCAGTCAGGAAGTTAAAGCTTGGTCGCAAATGGGTCATCCAAATGGACAATGACCGCAAGCATACTTCCAAAGTTGTGGCAAAATGGCTTAAGGACAACAAAGTCAAGGTATTGGATTGGCCATCACAAAGCCTTGACCTCAATCCTGTAGAACATTTGTGGGCAGAACTGAAAAAGAGTGTGCGAGCAAGGAGGCCTACAAACCTGACTCAGTTACACCAGCTCTGTCAGGAAGAATGGGCCAAAATTCACCCAATTTATTGTAGGAAGCTTTTGGAAGGCTACCCTAAACGTTTGACCCAAGTTAAACAATTTAAAGGCAATGCTACCAAATACTAATTGAGTGTATGTAAACATCTGACGCCCTGGGAATGTGATGAAAGGTATAAAATCTGAAATAAATAATTCTCTCTACTATTATATGGACATTTCACATTCTTAAAATAAAGTGGTCATCCTAACTGACCTAAGACAAGGAATGTTTACTAGGATTAAATGTCAGGAATTGTGAAAACTGAGTTTTGGCTAAGGTGTATGTTAACTTCCGACTTCAACTGAACGTCTATGTACTTACAGAAATTAACTCTTCTGAGTGGAGGGCTGGAAGGTGGATAACACAACATGTCAGTCAGAACATCAGGAGGGTTTTGAGCTTTGACCTTTTATTTAAATGAGTTTGTAAATAAAAAATAAAACTCATTATTTAAATGAGTTTTATTTAAATTAGTTTGTTCCCAGTTTAGAACAGAAAACATAAGTTGGCCTCCACACACCACATTGGTTAGTATTCTTTGTAGTAGACACATCTGTTGGGTTGGTACTGTTACACTGTGTAGGAGCAGTTTGGACCTACTCAGTACTGTTACACCGTGTAGGAGCAGTTTGGACCTACTCAGTACTGTTACACCGTGTAGGAGCAGTTTGGACCTACTCAGTACTGTTACACTGTGTAGGAGCAGTTTGGACCTACTCAGTACTGTTACACTGTGTAGGAGCAGTTTGGACCTACTCAGTACTGTTACACCGTGTAGGAGCAGTTTGGACCTACTCAGTACTGTTACACCGTGTAGGAGCAGTTTGGACCTACTCAGTACTGTTACACCGTGTAGGAGCAGTTTGGACCTACTCAGTACTGTTACACCGTGTAGGAACAGTTTGGACCTACTCAGTACTGTTACACCGTGTAGGAGCAGTTTGGACCTACTCAGTACTGTTACACCGTGTAGGAGCAGTTTGGACCTACTCAGTACTGTTACACTGTGTAGGAGCAGTTTGGACCTACTCAGTACTGTTACACCGTGTAGGAGCAGTTTGGACCTACTCAGTACTGTTACACCGTGTAGGAGCAGTTTGGACCTACTCAGTACTGTTACACCGTGTAGGAGCAGTTTGGACCTACTCAGTACTGTTACACCGTGTAGGAACAGTTTGGACCTACTCAGTACTGTTACACCGTGTAGGAGCAGTTTGGACCTACTCAGTACTGTTACACTGTGTAGGAGCAGTTTGGACCTACTCAGTACTGTTACACCGTGTAGGAGCAGTTTGGACCTACTCAGTACTGTTACACTGTGTAGGAGCAGTTTGGACCTACTCAGTACTGTTACACTGTGTAGGAGCAGTTTGGACCTACTCAGTACTGTTACACCGTGTAGGAGCAGTTTGGACCTACTCAGTACTGTTACACCGTGTAGGAGCAGTTTGGACCTACTCAGTACTGTTACACCGTGTAGGAGCAGTTTGGACCTACTCAGTACTGTTACACCGTGTAGGAACAGTTTGGACCTACTCAGTACTGTTACACCGTGTAGGAGCAGTTTGGACCTACTCAGTACTGTTACACCGTGTAGGAGCAGTTTGGACCTAGTCAGTACTGTTACACCGTGTAGGAGCAGTTTGGACCTACTCAGTGGGACCTACTCAGTACTGTTACACCGTGTAGGAGCAGTTTGGACCTACTCAGTACTATTACACCGTGTAGGAGCAGTTTGGACCTACTCAGTACTGTTACACCGTGTAGGAGCAGTTTGGACCTACTCAGTACTGTTACACCGTGTAGGAGCAGTTTGGACCTAGCTGCCTTATTGGGATATTATCTGTTTGTTTGATTGATTTTCTGAATGCAGATGTACAGTAGTATGGTAGGGTGTTTAAAATGCTCACTCATTAAAAATATTCACTAATCAACACACAATATTATATAATAAAATAAATAAAAAATCTACCCTTTTGTTTCAAAATAAAATGAACTTTTCCCTTGACTGTGTTACCCTCCCACCCAGCAAGTGGCGATGTGCCTGTTTCACAGGCCATTACACGGTGTGACGTATAATCTAATGGACGGGGCGCTTCTTAAACAACAAAAGCGAGTCATTCACCTCGATTGCTTTCTAGCCAACATAGCCGAAAACATTTCAGCTCTTTAAATGCTTTCGTTGTATATTAGCAACAGTGTTATAAACACACTTGTTGTATTTACTAGCTAGTTACACCATTTAATTGAATATTTACGTTGTTGTTAGTCAGCTAGCTAGCAGGGTAAATTAGCAGTAGTGCTAGTCTAGTCACTAATGCTAACTAGCTAACATCCCGACCATGAGCTCATTAAACGACTCTCCCACTTCCAAAGAGGTGATCTGCTGGACGGAGAAAGAAGCTCTGGGGCTGAACATTGTCGTGAAAGAGGAGAAGGAAGAAAAGGATGTCACAGTAAAACAAGAAACAGAGGTTGAGGCTGTTACAGTGAAAGAAGAAGAGAAAGACGTTACATTGACAGAAGATGAAGACGCGTTCAGAGTGAAAGAGGATGAGGATGTTACAGTAAAAGAGGAGGAAGAGAAAGAGGAGGTGACTGTCACAGTGAAAGAAGAGGAAGACACTTTTGGAATGAAGGAAGTGGGGGAGATTACTGTCACATTGGAGGAAGAAGAAGAGGAGACAGGAGATCTGATTAACAGCAGTGAGTAATATCTTAAAAACGGGTACAAACTCTGCTGGTGTTGAACCGATGTGTAGTTTTAAAGGGGCATTCTACTGAAGGTCTACACTTTAATAGTTCTGTACTGTAGGAATTGTTAAAACTACAAATAAAAAATTGCTTAACTGGAAGTCAAATTACCCTCCATCGTTAAGACAGTGGATGAATCAAATGACCCTCCATTGTTAAGACAGCGGATTAATCAAATGACCCTCCATTGCGGATATTATAGGGCTTAGCTATGGTGTGGATATTATAGGGCTTAGCTATGGTGTGGATATTATAGGGCTTAGCTATGGTTTGGTGTGGATATTATAGGGCTTAGCTATGGTTTGGTGTGGGTATTATAGGGCTTAGCTATGGTTTGGATATTATAGGGCTTAGCTATGGTTTGGTTTGAATATTATAGGGCATAGCTATGGTGTGGATATTATAGGGCTTAGCTATGGTTTGGTGTGGATATTATAGGGCTTAGCTATGGTTTGGATATTATAGGGCTTAGCTATGGTGTGGATATTATAGGGCTTAGCTATGGTTTGGTGTGGATATTATAGGGCTTAGCTATGGTTTGGTGTGGATATTATAGGGCTTAGCTATGGTTTGGTGTGGATATTATAGGGCTTAGCTATGGTGTGGATATTATAGGGCTTAGCTATGGTTTGGTGTGGATATTATAGGGCTTAGCTATGGTGTGGATATTATAGGGCTTAGCTATGGTGTGGATATTATAGGGCTTAGCTATGGTGTGGATATTATAGGGCTTAGCTATGGTGTGGATATTATAGGGCTTAGCTATGGTTTGGTGTGAATATTATAGGGCTTAGCTATGGTTTGGTGTGGATATTATAGAGCTTAGCTATAGTTTGGTGTGAATATTATAGGGCTTAGCTATGGTTTGGTGTGGATATTATAGGGCTTAGCTATGGTTTGGTGTGGATATTATAGGGCTTAGCTATGGTGTGGATTTTATAGGGCTTAGCTATGGTGTGGATATTATAGGGCTTAGCTATGGTTTGGTGTGGATATTATAGGGCTTAGCTATGGTTTGGATATTATAGGGCTTAGCTATGGTGTGGGTATTATAGGGCTTAGCTATGGTGTGGATATTATAGGGCTTAGCTATGGTGTGGATATTATAGGGCTTAGCTATGGTTTGGTGTTGATATTATAGGGCTTAGCTATGGTGTGGATATTATAGGGCTTAGCTATGGTGTGGATATTATAGGGCTTAGCTATGGTGTGGATATTATAGGGCTTAGCTATGGTGTGGATATTATAGGGCTTAGCTATGGTGTGGATATTATAGGGCTTAGCTATGGTGTGGATATTATAGGGCTTAGCTATGGTGTTGATATTATAGGGCTTAGCTATGGTGTGGATATTATAGGGCTTAGCTATGGTTTGGTTTGGATATTACAGGGCTTAGCTATGGTTTAGTGTGAATATTATAGGGCTTAGCTATGGTTTGGTGTGGATATTATAGGGCTTAGCTATAGTTTAGTGTGAATATTATAGGGCTTAGCTATGGTTTGGTGTGGATATTATAGGGCTTAGCTATAGTTTGGTGTGAATATTATAGGGCTTAGCTATGGTTTGGTGTGGATATTATAGGGCTTAGCTATAGTTTGGTGTGGATATTATAGGGCTTAGCTATGGTTTGGTGTGGATATTATAGGGCTTAGCTATGGTTTGGTGTGGATATTATAGGGCTTAGCTATGGTTTGGATATTATAGGGTTTAGCTATGCGTTCCAATTGACTCTGACCTTGAGATGAGGAAAAAAGTTTTAGGCCAACCAGTGTTGCTCCTTTAATCTAACAATGATTATCTTTATAACAGTAACCTAGTTACCGATCAGTAGGCCAGGGCTACATTTTCTCTCTCCTCAGCAGCAGGAGCACGTGACATCAGCAGCCCGAACCAGTTTCAGCTGGACAAAAAGCTATATGTTTTATTGTGTTGCAATTGGCTGACACAGATAAGAAGCTCACGCAGTTCTCTGGACTGGTCCAATCGGGTCCAGTCCGTAAAATTGCACATACCCCAAGACTTGTAGAAATTATATCAGACCCGACCCAGATCCAAGACAAAAGTCCTGTCAGTGTGACCATATTAACACATTAGAAGTGTTTTAACATATAAACTCAGCAAAAAAAAGAAACGTCCCTTATTCAGGACCCTGTCTTTCAAAGATAATAAGTAAAAATCCAAATAACTTCACAGATCTTCATTGTAAAGGGTTTAAACACTGTTTCCCATGCTTGTTCAATGAACCATAATGCACCTGTGGAACGGTCGTTAAGACACTAACAGCTTACAGACGGTAGGCAATTAAGGTCACAGTTATGAAAACTTAGGACACTAAAGATGCCTTTCTACTGACTCTGAAAAACACCAAAAGAAAGATGCCCAGGGTCCCTGCTCATCTGCGTGAACGTGGCTTGGGCATGCTGCAAGGAGGCATGAGGACTGCAGATGTGGCCAGTGCAATAAATTGCCATGTCCGTACTGTGAGACAACTAAGACAGCGCTACAGGCAGACAGGAAGGACAGCTGATCGTCCTCGCAGTGGCAGACCACGTGTAACAACACCTGCACAGGATCGGTACATCCGAACATCACACCTGCGGGACAGATACAGGATGGCAACAACTGCCTGAGCTACACCAAGAACGCACAATCCCTCCATCAGTGCACAGACTGTCCACAATAGGCTGAGAGAGGCTGGACTGGGGCCTTGTAGGCCTGTTGTAAGGCAGGTCCTCACCAGACATCACCGGCAACAACATCGCCTATGGGCACAAACCCACCGTCGCTGGACCAGACAGGACTGGCAAAAAGTGCGCGTCACTGCCGAGTCGCGGTTTTGTCTCACCAGGGGTGGTGGTCGGATTTGCGTTGATCGTCGAAGGAATGAGCGTTACACCGATGCCTGTACTCTGGAGCGGGATCAATTTGGAGGTGGAGGGTCCGTCATGGTCTGGGGCGGTGTGTCACAGCATCATCGAACTGAGCTTGTTGTGATTGCAGGCAATCTCAACGCTGTGCGTTACAGGGAAGACATCCTCCTCCCTCATGTTGTACCCTTCCTGCAGGCTCATCCTGACATGACCCTCCAGCATGAGTTTAGGATTATGATTTTCATGGGAAGATTTTGCAGTGACTTACCTCTTCCACATGGGTACAGTAGACAGGGAAGAGGTAAGGGGGGACAGGATGTTTATGAGGGGGAATGCAGAAGGAGAAGGAAGTGTGCAACATTAAACAGGGCACTGACAACAACAAAAGGAATGTACACTGACATCAGGCATGGAACTATTCAGATTCTGGAACTATTCAGATTCTGGAACTATTCAGATTCTGGAACGTTCAATACATTTTATATTCAACAAACCAAAATATCTACTAATACGTTTTCTTTCTGATACCAAAATGGCTCTAATAAACCTGTTTGAATTCAGATGTGTCCATGTAGTCTACCTGATGGCATTGATGCAGAAAATCACCTTTTCAAAATCAAACTTCTACCACAGCGACCATGTTATTTTTGTGAATTATAATGTTTTTATGTGAAAATGACATATGGATACATTCCGAACTCACTTCACTCGCGCTAATCGGTGTGTACGCAGAATAAGGTCTTAATAATGATCAAGATTACCTTAGACCGGGGCGGCAGGTAGCCTAGTGGTTAGAGCGTTCGGCCAGTAACCGAAAGGTTTCTAGATCGAATCCCCGAGCTGACAAGGTAAACATCTGTCGTTCTGCCCCTGAACAAGGCAGTTAACCCACTGTTCCTAGGCCGTCATTGTAAGTAAGAATTTGTTCTTAACTGACTTGCCAAGTTAAATAAAGGTTAAATAAATAAATAAATAGACTGCTGCGCCACTCGGTAGAATACCAGGTGTTTTAATCGGCGTAGATTAGTTGATTTATTTCCTGACTGGGCTGTGGGACAGTGGAGATTAGTTTATAAATTGCCTGGCTGGGCTGTGGGACAGTGGAGATTAGTTGATGAATTTCCTGGCAGGGCTGTGGGACAGTGGAGATTAGTTGATGAATTTCCTGGCAGGGCTGTGGGACAGTGGAGATTAGTTTATGAATTGCCTGGCTGGGCTGTGGGACAGTGGAGATTAGTTGATACATTGCCTGGTTGGGCTGTGGGACAGTGGAGATTAGTTGATACATTGCCTGGCTGGGCTGTGGGACAGTGGAGATTAGTTTATGAATTGCCTGGCTGGGCTGTGGGACAGTGGAGATTAGTTGATGAATTGCCTGGTTGGGCTGTGGGACAGTGGAGATTAGTTAATGAATTTCCTGGCAGGGCTGTGGGACAGTGGATGTGTAGGAATGATTCAAATGGAACTGTTAACAGCCATTACCCAGGTAGTATTGTGACTAACTAACGGCTATTAACCAATCGGCATCCAGGATCCAAATGTAAAGTTTAATAATGAGGGATCTAGTCAAATCAGATTTGTCACATGTGCCGAATACAACAGGAAAACAACAAGGCCTGAAACAACAATGCCGGGCCTCCCGGGTGGCGCAGTGGTCTAGGGCACTGCATCGCAGCGCTAGCTGTGCCACCAGAGTCTCTAGGTTCGCGCCCAGGCTCTGTCGCAGCCGGCCGCGACTGGGAGGTCCGTGGGGCGACGCACAATTGGCCTAGCGTCGTCCGGGTTAGGGAGGGTTTGGCCGGTAGGGATATCCTTGTCTCATCGCGCTCCAGCGACTCCTGTGGCGGGCCCGGGCGCAGTGCGCGCTAACCAAGGGGGCCAGGTGCACGGTGTTTCCTCCGACACATTGGTGCGGCTGGCTTCCGGGTTGGAGGCGCGCTGTGTTAAGAAGCAGTGCGGCTTGGTTGGGTTGTGCTTCGTAGGACGCATGGCTTTCGACCTTCGTCTCTCCCGAGCCCGTACGGGAGTTGTAGCGATGAGACAAGATAGTAATTACTAGCGATTGGATACCACGAAAAATTGGGGAGAAAAGGGGATAAAATTAAAAAAATATATATATAAAATAAATAAATAAATAACTAACAATTAAAGAGCAGCAGTAGACTGCTGTGGCAGAAACATTATGTTCAAAATAAGTTACAAATAACGTGAAAAAACACACACAATAGCACAATTGGGTAAGAGCCTGTAAAACGGCAGCCATTTCCTCCTGTGCCACTATATTTTACATCAGGGTAATGGATTCAACCTCATAGGAAGAGCAGGAGATTTCATTCAGGTCTCTCTGTTTAACTAAATACTCTGTCTTTGGCAGGAGAGAGACCAGACTCTCACTCTGACAGACGGAAGAAGAGTCCTTCAGGGGAACCAGACCCAGAGACGCCCAAACCAGTGAGACGACACCACTGCTCCCAGTGTAATTTGAGTTTTAAGTTTTTATGGAAACTGAAACAGCATGAGAGGACACACATAGGGGAGAAGCCACACCACTGCTCCCAGTGTGGAAAGAGTTTTACCCTGTTAGGGAACCTGAAAAAGCATAAAGGAATACACACAGGAGAAAAGCCTTTCCAATGTTCCCAGTGTGGAAAGAGATTTTCACGATCACAGGAACTAAAATCACATGAGATGAAACACACAGGGGATAGACCACACCACTGCTCCCATTGTGGAAAGAGTTTTACCCAGTTAGGGAGCCTGAACAAACATAAGAGAATACACACAGGAGAAAAGCCTTACCACTGCTCCCAGTGTGGAAAGAGTTTTATACAGTTAGGGAACCTGAACAACCATAATATAATACACACAGAAGAAAAGCCATTCCAATGTTTCTACTGTGGAAAGAGATTTTCACGATCACAGGACCTAAAATCACATGAGATGATACACACAGGGGAGAAGCCACACCACTGCTCCCATTGTGCAAAGAGTTTTACCCAGTTAGGAAGCCTGAACAAACATAAGAAGAGAATACACTCTGGAGAGAAATCTTAACATACTTTCCAGGACAGAGGACATGCAATCACATGACAGAATAGAGAGGCTGTGTTCTGACTTATGTTTTTGAGGTTGTTTTTAAATGAAATGTTGATATGAAAAATATGATTTGGATATTTTTAAAATTACAATTATAAAATAGATTTAGTAGAATGTGCATTTCTTGATTTTTAACCTAGAAATGTTATGAATTTAAGTTGTTGTGTTTCATTGAGTTAATGTGTATACTAGTCTTCACGCTAAAGGTGTATGAACATTTTGATGACGTTGTTCTGATAACGTTGACAATTATTTTGACACTCACTTCCTGATGAATGTTCCCATTAGTATTATTCCACCATGTCAGAGAAAACACAGGTGCTGCATTTGATTAATGGAACATATTGTTGTCTGAATATAAATATAATGTGGAACGGCACTAGTGCACATTCATTATATACATCTGTGTATTGTGTATTGTCATTATATACATCTGTGTATTGTGTATTGTTACAGACAGTGGGGAGAACAAGTATTTGATACACTGCCGATTTTGCAGGTTTTCCTATTTACATAAATGACCATTATATACCTATGTGCTTATTTTATATAATATATAAATATAATGTGGACATTCATTATATACATATTGTTACATATATTATAGACATTATAGACCTGGGTGCTCATTATATACATCTGTGTATTGTGTATTGTCATTATTGTTACATATATGACCATTATAGACCTGGGTGCTTATTTCTTTTAAATTATATATGTTTGTTTGACTGAATGAACCAGAAATTGCCTCATGTGCATATGTGTAGTAGATGTTAAGTTTGTTTTCAATTCTAACTCATTAAAAATGTTTCACTAATCAATCAACACATGCTTCTCTATATACATCTCACTGCTTCTTGACACACTTAACCCGGAAGCCAGCCACACCAATGTGCCTTAGGAAACACCCTACACACAGCATCTAAAATCACATGAGAGGACACACACGTGGGAGAAACCATACCACTGCTTCCAAGGGGGTAGTCAATGTGGAGACTATATACAGGGGGTACCGGGACATAGTCAATGTGGAGGCTATATACAGGGGGTACTGGTACAGAGTCAATGTGGAGGCTATATACAGGGGGTACCGGGACAGAGTCAATGTGGAGACTATATGCAGGGGGTACTGGTACAGAGTCAATGTGGAGGCTATATACAGGGGGTACTGGTACAGAGTCAATGTGGAGGCTTTATACAGGGGGTACCGGGACATAGTCAATGTGGAGACTATCTACAGGGGGTACTGGTACAGAGTCAATGTGGAGGCTATATACAGGGGGTACCGGGACAGAGTCAATGTGGAGACTATATACAGGGGGTACCGGTACAGAGTCAATGTGCGGCGGCACCGGTTAGTCGAGGTAATTGAGGTAATATGTACATGTAGGTAGAGTTGTTAAAGTGACTATGCATCGATGATAGCAGAAAGTAGCAGCGATGTAAAAGGGGGGCAATGCAAATAGTCTGGGTAGCCATTTGATTAGATATTCAGGAGTCTTATGGCTTGGGGGTAGAAGCTGTTTAGAAGCCTCTTAGACCTAGACTTGGTGCTCCGGTACCGTTTGCCGTGTGGAAGCAGAGAGAACAGTCTATGATTACGGAGGCTGGAGTCTTAGACAATTTTTAGGGCCTTCCTCTGACACCGCCCGGTATATAGGTCCTGGATGGCAGAAAGCTTGGCCCCAGTGATGTACTGTGCTGTACGCACTACCCTCTGTAGTGCCTTGCGGTTGGAGGCCGAGCAGTTGCCATACCAGGCAGTGATGCAACCCGTCAGGATGCTCTCGATGGTACAGCTGTAGAACCTTTTGAGGTTCTGAGGACCCATGCCAAATCTTTTCAGTCTCCTGAGGGGGAATAGGTTTTGTTGTGCCCTCTTCACGACTTTCTTGGTGTGCTTGGACCATGTTAGTTTGTTGGTGATGTGGACGCCAAGGAACTTGAAGCTCTCAACCTGCTCCACTAAAGCCCCGTCGATGAGAATGGGGACGTTTTCAGTCCTCTTTTTCCTGTAGTCCACAATCATCTCCTTTGTCTTGATCACGTTGAGGGAGAGGTTGTTGTCCTTGCACCACACGGCCAGGTCTCTGACCCCCTCCCTATAGGCTGTCTCGTCGTTGTCGATGATCAGGCCTACCACTGTTGTGTCATCTGCAAACTTAATGATGGTGTTGGAGTCGTGCCTGGCCGTGCAGTCATGAGTGAACAGGTAGTACAGGAGGGGACTGAGCACTCACCCCTGATGGGCCCCCATGTTGAGAATCAGCATGGAGGATGTGTTGTTACCTACCCTTCCCACCTGGGGGTGGCCCGTCAGGAAGTCCAGGATCCAGTTGCAGAGGGAGGTGTTTAGTCCCAGGGTCCTGAGCTTATTGATGAGCTTTGAGGGCACTATGGTTTTGAATGAGTAGTCAATGAATAGCATTCTCACATAGTTGTTCCTTTTGTTCAGGTATGAAAGGGCAATGTGGAGTGCAATAGAGATTGCATCATCTATGGATCTGCTGGGGAGGTATGCAAATTGGAGTGGGTCTAGGGTTTCTTGGATAATGGTGTTGATGTGAGCCATGACCATACTTTCAAAGCATTTCATGGCAGCAGACATGAGTGATACGGGTCAGTAGTCATTTAGGCAGGTTACCTTAATGTTCTTGGATACAGGGTCTATGGTGGTCTGCTTGAAACATGTTGGTATTACAGACTCAGTCAGGGACTGGTTGAAAATGTCAGTGAAGACACTTGCCAGTTGGTCAGCGCATGCTTAGTGTACACGTCCTGGTAACCCGTCTAGCCCTGCGGCCTTGTGAATGTTGACCTGTTTAACTTCTTGGGATAGGGGGCGGTATTTTGACGTTCGGATGAAAAGCGTGCCCAAAGTAAACTGCCTGCTACTCAGGCCCAGAAGCTAGGATATGCACATAATTGGTAGATTTGGATAGAAAACACTCTAAAGTTTCTAAAACTGTTAAAATAATGTCTGTGAGTATAACAGAACATATATGGCAGGCAAAAACCAGAGGACAAATCATCCCCCCCCAAAAAATGTCATCCTACCACTGATTTCAATGGCTGGCTCTTTTATAATAGGGCGAAATTGTGCTCGATTGCAGTTCCTAGGGCTTCCACTAGATGTCAACAGTCTTTAGAAAGAGTTTCAGGCTGGTTTTTTGAAATATTTGCCAGAAATTTTTGTTTTTCTAGGTGGCTCCCATTTTGGCTGTTTCCAAGCGCGTGCATAAGAGCGCATTCTCTGGTATTTTTCTCGGGTAAAGACAACGATTCTCCGTCTTAAATTTTATTGTTTATTTGCGTATCAGGGTACATAAGGTTTGATTATAAACGTTGATTGACTTGTTTGGATAAGTTTATTGGTAACTTATTTGCGTATCAGGGTACATAAGGTTTGATTATAAACGTTGATTGACTTGTTTGGATAAGTTTATTGGTAACGTTTGGGATCCATTTTGGATGCATTTTGAAGGAAGGAAACCAAGTGGATTATTGACTGAAGCGTGCCAGCTAAACTGAGTTTTTATGGATATAAAGAAGGAGCTTATCGAACAAAAGGACCATTTGTAATGTAACTGGGACCTTTTAGAGTGCCAACAGAAGAGTTGTACTTTTACACCGTGTAGGAGCAGTTTGGACCTACTCAGTACTTTTACACCGTGTAGGAGCAGTTTGGACCTACTCAGTACTTTTACACCGTGTAGGAGCAGTTTGGACCTACTCAGTACTTCTCTCCACATTCTACCAACCCAGCAGATGCTTCTACAACAGTGAATATTAACCAATGAGGTGGGTCGTTCCACATTCTACCAACCCAACAGATGTTTCTACTACAGGGAATATTAACCAATGAGGTGGGTCTTTCCACATTCTACCAACCCAACAGATGTTTCTACTACTGGGAATACTAACCAATGAGGTGGGTCTTTACACATTCTACCAACCCAACAGATGTTTCTACTACAGGGAATATTAACCAATGAGGTGGGTCGTTCCACATTATACCAACCCAACAGATGTTTCTACAGTGAGTATTAACCAAAATGGAAATGTCCCTTGACTGTGTTACCCTCCCCAGCCAACAGATGGCGATGTGCTTGTTTCAGGCAATGCTGCCGGTGTGACGTATAATCTAATGGACGGGACGCTTCTCCAACAACAAAAGCGAGTTATCCACCTCCGTATCTCTCTAGCCAACATAGCCGAAAACATTCAAGCTCTTTTAACGGTTTCGGTGTATATTAGACACTGTGTTATAAACACACGTGTCGTATCTACTAGCTAGTTACACCATTTAACTGAATATTTACGTTGTTGTTAGTCAGCTAGCTATATAGCTGGCTGGGTAAATTAGCAGTAGTGCTAGCCTAGTCACTAATGCTAACTAGCTAACATCCCGACCATGAGCTCATTAAACAACTCCCCCACTTCCAAAGAGGGGATCTGCTGGACGGAGAAAGAAGCTCTGGGGCTGAACATTGTCGTGAAAGAGGAGAAGGAAGAAGAAGATGTCACAGTAAAAATAGAAGCAGAGATTGAGGCTGTTAAAGTGAAAGAAGAAGAGAAAGACGTTACATTGACAGAAGATGGAGACGCGTTCAGAGTGAAAGAGGTGGAGGGTGTTACAGTAAAAGAAGAGGAAGACGTTTTTGGAATGAAGGAAGTGGGGGAGATTACTGTCACATTGGAGGAAGAAGAGGAGGAGACAGGAGAACTGATTAACAACAGTGAGTAATATCTTAAAAACAGGGGTACAAACTCTGCAGTTGTTGAACCGATGTGTGGTTTTAAAGGGGCATTCTACTGAAGGTCTACACTTTAATAGTTCTGTACTGTAGGAATTGTGAAAGCTACAAAGAGTGGGGGGCGGCCAACAAAACGTTTATGGATCAAATGCTTCCCGTTATATTTTTCACAACATTTGTAAACATCTGAATATGTCTTCCTGTAGTGCTTTGCTCAGTGTCTTTGCTTGACGTCACATTAAAGCAGAAATCATCTCATGTCTGACTTCAAATGATGAAGAGGACAGATTCAAGACAAGGAAGGATATTTTTGATCAGAATTAAATGTATAAAAAAATATTTACCACAGGTTATTTAAAATCAGATGGAGTTAGTTTTGTGCCAACAGAAATAAGGGGTTAAATGTGTGTCCAAAAAAACTAAAAATATTTCCTGATCTTTTATATCTGCTAGATATAGGACAGACTTCAAAACCGTATTCCTTATTAATCAACAAACCATAGCTAAGTACTATAATATCCATACCAAACCATAGCTAATCCCTATAATATCCACACCAAACCATAACTAAGCCCTATAATATCCACACTAAGCCCTATAATATCCACACCAAACCATAGCTAAGCCCTATAATATCCACACCAAACCATAACTAAGCCCTATAATATCCACACCAAACCATAACTAAGCCCTATAATATCCACACTAAGCCCTATAATATCCACACCAAACCATAGCTAAGCCCTATAATATCCACACCATAGCTAAGCCCTATAATATCCACACCAAACCATAACTAAGCCCTATAATATCCACACTAAGCCCTATAATATCCACACCAAACCATAGCTAAGCCCTATAATATCCAAACCATAGCTAAGCCCTATAATATCCAAACCATAGCTAAGCCCTATAATATCCACTCCAAACCATAGCTAAGCCCTATAATATCCACACCATAGCTAAGCCCTATAATATCCACACCAAACCATAGCTAAGCCCTATAATATCCACACCATAGCTAAGCCCTATAATATCCACACCAAACCATAGCTAAGCCCTATAATATCCACACCATAGCTAAGCCCTATAATATCCACACCATAGCTAAGCCCTATAATATCCAAACCATAGCTAAGCCCTATAATATCCAAACCATAGCTAAGCCCTATAATATCCACACCAAACCATAGCTAAGCCCTATAATATCCAAACCATAGCTAAGCCCTATAATATCCAAACCATAGCTAAGCCCTATAATATCCAAACCATAGCTAAGCCCTATAATATCCAAACCATAGCTAAGCCCTATAATATCCAAACCATAGCTAAGCCCTATAATATCCATACCAAACCATAGCTAAGCCCTATAATATCCATACCAAAACATAGCTCAGCCCTATAATATCCACACCATAGCTAAGCCCTATAATATCCACACCATAGCTAAGCCCTATAATATCCAAACCATAGCTAAGCCCTATAATATCCACACCAAACCATAGCTAAGCCCTATAATATCCACACCAAACCTAAACAAAAGTTTCTAAACTTTATTAGGGTAATCAAGTCATTGTTTATGGGGAAAATATGAACAGGTTACTATATTGCAGCATTAAATTAAGTTTAGCATCTGTCAGTATGTACCATTCTAGACCCATCTTAACCACGTATGTACCATTCTAGCCCCACCTTCACCCCTTATCTACCATTCTAGCCCCACCTTCACCCCTTATCTACCATTCTAGCCCCACCTTCACCCCTTATCTACCATTCTAGCCCCATCTTAACCACATATGTACCATTCTAGCCCCATCTTCACCCCTTACGTACCATTCTAGCCCCACCTTCACCCCTTACGTACCATTCTAGCCCCACCTTCACCCCTTACGTACCATTCTAGCCCCATCTTAACCACGTATGTACCATTCTAGCCCCATCTTAACCACGTATGTACCATTCTAGCCCCATCTTAACCACGTATGTACCATTCTAGCCCCATCTTAACCACGTATGTACCATTCTAGCCCCATCTTAACCACGTATGTACCATTCTAGCCCCATCTTAACCACGTATGTACCATTCTAGCCCCATCTTAACCACGTATGTACCATTCTAGCCCCATCTTAACCACGTATGTACCATTCTAGCCCCATCTTAACCACATATGTACCATTCTAGCCCCATTTTCACCCCTTATGTACCATTCTAGCCCCACCTTCACCCCTTATGTACCATTCTAGCCACATCTTAACCACGTATGTACCATTCTAGCCCCATCTTAACCACGTATGTACCATTCTAGCCCCATCTTAACCACATATGTACCATTCTAGCCCCACCTTCACCCCTTATCTACCATTCTAGCCCCATCTTAACCACGTATGTACCATTCTAGCCCCATCTTAACCACGTATGTACCATTCTAGCCCCATCTTAACCACATATGTACCATTCTAGCCCCATCTTAACCACACATGTACCATTCTAGCCCCATCTTAACCCCTTATCTACCATTCTAGCCCCATCTTCACCCCTTACGTACCATTCTAGCCCCATCTTAACCACACATGTACCATTCTAGCCCCATCTTAACCACGTATGTACCATTCTAGCCCCATCTTCACCCCTTACGTACCATTCTAGCCCCATCTTAACCACATGTACCATTCTAGCCCCATCTTAACCACATATGTACCATTCTAGCCCCACCTTCACCCCTTATCTACCATTCTAGCCCCATCTTAACCACACATGTACCATTCTAGCCCCATCTTAACCACACATGTACCATTCTAGCCCCATCTTAACCACATATGTACCATTCTAGCCCCACCTTCACCCCTTATCTACCATTCTAGCCCCATCTTAACCACGTATGTACCATTCTAGCCCCATCTTCACCCCTTACGTACCATTCTAGCCCCATCTTAACCACATGTACCATTCTAGCCCCATCTTAACCACATATGTACCATTCTAGCCCCACACATATGTACCATTCTAGCCCCATCTTAACCACATATGTACCATTCTAGCCCCACACATATGTACCATTCTAGCCCCATCTTAACCACATATGTACCATTCTAGCCCCATCTTAACCCCTTATGTACCATTCTAGCCCCACCCCTTATGTACCATTCTAGCCCCACCTTCACCCCTTATCTACCATTCTAGCCCCATCTTAACCCCTTATGTACAATTCTAGCCCCATCTTAACCGCTTATCTAACATTCTAACCCCATCTTAACCCCTTATCTAACATTCTAACCCCATCTTAACTGAACCCCTTATGTACCATTCTAGTAGCAAACTAACAATTGGCCACTAGATTATACAAGATGCTTTTTTCCAGTAGAGATTAGTTGATGAATTTCCTGGCAGGGCTGGAACAGTGGATGTGTAGGAATGATTCAAATGGAACTGTTATTAACCAATCGGCATCCAGGATCCAAATACAAAGTTGAATAATGAGTGATCTAGTAATCAAATCAGATTTTATTTGTCACATGCGCCGAATACAACAATGCCCTTAACCAACAATGCAGTTTTAAGTAGGAAATAGATAAATAAAAACAAATAATTAAAGAGCAGCAGTAGACTGTGGCAGAAACATTAAGTTACAAATAATGCGAAAAAAAACACACACAATAGCACAATTGGTTAAGAGCCTCCTCCTGTGCCACTAAATTTTACATCAGGGTAATGGATTAAACCTCATAGGAAGAGCAGGAGATTTCATTCAGGTCTCTCTGTTTAACTAAATACTCTGTCTTTGGCAGGAGAGAGACCAGACTCTCACTCTGACAGACGGAAGAAGAGTCCTTCAGGGGAATCAGACACAGAGACGCCCAAACCAGTGAGACGACACCACTGCTCCCAGTGTAATTTGAGTTTTAAGTGGTTATGGAAGCTGAAACAGCATGATAGGACACACATAGGGGAGAAGCCACACCACTGCTCCCAGTGTGGAAAGAGTTTTACCCTGTTAGGGAACCTGAAAAAGCATAAAGGAATACACACAGGAGAAAAGCCTTTCCAATGTTCCCAGTGTGGAAAGAGATTTTCACGATCACAGCACCTAAAATCACATGAGAGGACACACACAGGGGATAAACCACACCACTGCTCCCAGTGTGGAAAGAGATTTTCCCAGTTAGGGAGCCTGAAAAAGCATAAAGGACTACACACAGGAGAAAAGCTTTTCCAATGTTCCCAGTGTGGAAAGAGATTTTCAGGATTGCAGCACCTAAAATCACACGAGAGGACACACACAGGGGAGAAACCACACCATTGTGCCCTGTGTGGAAAGGATTTTACCCAGTTAGGGAACCTAAAAAAACATCAGATGAAACACACAGGAGAAAAGCCGTTCCAATGTTCCCAGTGTGGGAAAAGATTTTCACGATCACAGGAACTAAAATCACATGAGATGACACACACAGGGGAGAAACCACACCACTGCTCCCATTGTGGGAAAAGTTTTACCCAGCTAGGGAGCCTGAACAAACATAAGAGAATACACTCAGGAGAAAAGCCTTACCACTGCTCCCAGTGTGGAAAGAGTTTTACCCAGTTAGGGAACCTGAACAACCATAATATAATTCACACAGAAGAAAAGCCGTTCCAATGTTCCCACTGTGGAAAGAGATTTTCACGATCACAGGACCTAAAATCACATGAAAGGACACACACGGGGGAGAAACCACACCACTGCTCCCATTGTGGAAAGCGTTTTACCCAGTTAGGAAGCCTGAACAAACATAAGAAGAGAATACACTCTGGAGAGAAATCTTAACATACTTTCCAGGACAGAGGACCTGCAATCACATGACAGAATAGAGAGGCTGTGTTCTGACTTATGTTTTTGAGGTTGTTTTTAAATGAAATGTTGATATGAAAAATATGATTTGGATATTTTTAAAATTACAGTTATTAAATAGATTTAGTAGAATGTGCGTTTCTTGATTTTAACCTAGAAATGTTATGAATTTAGTAAAAAAGCATTTCATTAAAGCAACATATCTTTTAATATAAATCTGAATAACAATAAAATGTGGAACGCCACTAGTGGACGTTCATTATATACATCTGTGTATTGTCACATGTAGGAGCAGTATAGACCTAGTCTGTTCATTATATACATCTGTGTATTGTTACACCATGTAGGAGCAGTATAGACCTAGTCTGTTCATTATATACATCTACATGATGTAGTTCATTATATACATCTACATGATGTATTGTTACACCATGTAGGAGTAGTATAGACCTAGTCTGTTCATTATATACATCTGTGTATTGTTACACCATGTAGGACCAGTATAGATGCTTATAGTATAGATCCTAGATTCTTATTTTGATATATTTTGATCTATTTTTATATTTTCTGTTTAATTGACTGAATGAATCAGACATGGCCTAAATACAGATGTGTAGTAGATGTAAAGTTTGTTTTCAATTCTCACTCATAAAAATGTTTCACTAATCAAGCAACACATGCTTCTCTTTATACATCTCAATATAATATTGCTTTCTAGTAAAAAAATGTAAATATATTTTTGGTCTGAAAACAAAAATATATATATATATTTTACCCCTTATCCTCTCCAATTTAGTGATTTCCAATTGGTAGTTACAGTCTTGACCCATCGCTGCAACTCCCATACGGACTCGGGAGAGGGCGAAGGTCGAGAGCCGCGTGCCCTCTGAAACACGACCCTGCCAAGCCGCACTGCTTCTTGACACACTGTTCGCTTAACCCGGAAGCCAGCCGCACCCAATGTGTCTTAGGAAACACTGTACAACTGGCGACCGTGTCAACGTGCACCTGGCCCGCCACAGGAGCTGCTAGACCGGCACTCACAAGTGGCTGAATTATTTATTGCCGTCATTGCGTCACAACCTGTATCATAGACACAGAAAACACTGGAGACTGTACAGTTCACACCTGGGCACATTTTACACACCACATTGTGTAAAAATAACAAATACTTACACATAACTGAGATGAGCTTGATGCTAAAACAGGCAATTTGCAGTTGCTACATCCATTTTGTGGACTTATAAATGAATGGTCTGTGATTCATGAGCTTAGTTGTAACTGTTGTTTTACTCCTATGTTTAGAAACAAAGAAAATGTTAACAAACACTGTAGCCTCAAAACACTGTTAAAACTATAATTGTGATATCATGGATGGTCAGTTATTGCAGTCATATCTTTGTCAATGAATTTGAAAGTGGTTCCATTTCTCCAGGCTTTTTGCCCAAACAGTGGTGGGGAACTAGTTTCCCCTTTAAGGAACTATTCCATTGGTTCCATTATCCAACAGTTGAGAAGAATATATCCAGCTCAAGTATTTGACATGAACAATACAGTACCGTTCAAAGGTTTGGGTTCACTTAGAAATGTCCTTGTTTTTGAAAGAAAAGCAAAATAAATTGTCCATTAAAATAACATAAAATTTATCAGAAATACAGTGTAGACATTGTTAATGTTGTAAATGACTGGAAACGGCAGATTTTTAATGCAATATCTACATTGGCGTACAGAGGCCCATTATCAGCAAACATCACTCCTGTGTTCCAATGGCTCGTTGTGTTAGCTAATCCAAGTTTATCATTTTAAAAAGGCTAATTGATCCTTAGAAAACCCTTTTGCAATAATGTTAGCACAGCTGAAAGCTGTTGTTCTGATTAAAGAAGCAATAAACCTGGCCTTCTTTAGACTAGTTGAGTATCTGGAGCATCAGCATTTGTGGGTTCGATTACAGGCTCAAAATGGCCAGAAACCCGTCAGTCTATTCTTGTTCTGAGAAATTAAGGCTATTCCATGCGTGAAATTGCCAAGAAACTGAAGATCTTGTACAATGCTGTGTACTACTCCCTTCACAGAACAGCGCAAACTGGCACTAACAAGAATAGAAAGAGGAGTGGGAGGCCCCCGGTGAACAACTTCGATATCAGAGAGACTTCAACTTACAAGCACAACCAGCACTACGACCAGGAATACGACTTTCCCAAAGTGGATCCTTTGTCTACACCTCCCAGGGCATTTGAACTAATTCCAGAGGCCGGAGGAGAGGGTGCCGGAGCGGTCTTCTAGTGAGGCTTTGGATGCGCGCACACCACTCACCGCTCCCGAGTATATTACTCGCTATTGTTCAGTCCCTAGTTAACAAAGTCAACGAAATCTGGGCAATAGTTGCTTTCCAAAGAGAAATCCGGGATTGTAACATACTCTGTTTCAAGGAAACATGGCTAGCTGGGGACATGCTGTCGGAGTCGGTACAGCCAACAGGATTCTCAGTGCATCGCGCCGACAGGAATAAACATCTCTCCGGTAAGAAGAAGGGCGGGGGGTGTATGCTTCATGATTAACGACTCATGGTGTAATTGTAACAACATACAGGAACTCAAGTCCTTTTGTTCACTAGAATTCCTCACAATCAAATGCCGACCGTATTATCTCCCAAGAGAACTCTCTTCGGTTATCGTCACTGCCGTGTACATCGACGTCTTGCTTCCAGACAAATTAAACAACTTATTTGCGTGCTTTGAGGACAATACACAGTGCCACCGACGCGGCCCGCTACCAAAGACTGTGGGCTCTCCATCTCCGTTGCCGACGTGAGTAAAAAATTGAAACCTGTTAACCCTCGCAAGGCTGCTGGCCCCGACGGCATCGCTAGCCGCGTCCTCAGAGCATGCGCAGACCAGCTGGCTGATGTGTTTACGGACATATTCAATCAATCCCTGTCCCAGTCTGCTGTGCCCACATGCTTCAAGATGGCCACCATTGTTCCTGTTCCCAAGAAAGCCAAGGTAACTGAACTAAATCATGAAGTGCTTTGAGAGACTAGTCAAGGATCATATCACCTCCACCCTACCTGTCACCCCAGACCCACTTCAATTTGCTTACCGCCCCAATAGGTCCACAGACAATGCAATCGCCATCACACTGCACACTGCCCTATCCCATTTGGACAAGAATGCTGTTCATTGACTACAGCTCAGCATTCAACACCATAGTACCCTCCAAACTCATCATTAAGCTCGAGACCCTGGGTCTCAACCCTGACCTGTGCAACTGGGTCCTGTACTTCCTGACGGGCCGCCCCCAGGTGGTAAAAGTAGGAAACATCTCCACCCCGCTGATCCTCAACACTGGGCCCCACAAGGGTGCGTTCTCAGCCCTCTCCTGTACTCCCTGTTCACCCATGACTGCGTGGCCATGCACGCCTCTAACTCAATCATCAAGTTTGCAGATGACACAACAGTGGTAGGCTTGATTACCAACAACTATGAGACATCCTACAAGGAGAAGGTGAGGGCCCTCGGAGTGTGGTATTAGGAAAATAACCTCTCACTCAGTGTCAGCAAAAACAAAAGAGATGATCGTTGACTTCAGGAAACAGCAAAGGGAGCGCTCCCCTATCCACATTGACAGGACAGCAGTGGAGAAGGTGGAAAGTTTGAAGTTCCTCTGTGTTCATATCACCGACAAACTGAAATGGTCCACGCACAAAGACAGTGTGGTGAAGAAGGTGCAACCTCAGGAGGCTGAAAAAATGTGACTTGTCACCGAAAACCCTCACTAACTTTTACAGGTGCACATTTGAGAGCATCCTGTCGGGCTGTATCACCTCCTGGTACGGCAACTGCACCGCCCACAACCCCAAGGCTCTCCAGAGGGTGGTGCGGTATGCACAACGCATCACCGGGGGCAAACCACCTGCCCTCCAGGACACCTACAGCACCCGATGTCACAGGAAGGGATAAAAGATCATCAAGGACAATAACCACCTGAGCCACTGCATGTTCACCCCGCTATCATCCAGAAGGTGAGGTCAGTACAGGTGCATCAAAGCTGGGACAGAGAGATTTAAAAACAGCTTCTACCTACAGACTTGATATCATTGGCCACTATAATAAATGGAACACTAGTCACTTTAATAATGGCACTTTAAGACTGTTTACATATCTCACATTACTCATCTCATATTTATATATTGTATACTGTATCCTTCATCTAGGTCAGCACCAGCTGTTCTGGATGACTGTGTGATAACGCTCTCCGTAGCCAATGTGAGCAAGACCTTTAAACAGGTCAACATTCACAAAGCCGCTGGGCCAGACGGATTACCAGGACGTGTACTCAAAGCATGCGCTGACCAACTGGCAAGTGTCTTCACTGACATTTTCAACCTCTCCCTGACTGAGTCTGTAATACCTACATGTTTCAAGCAGACCACCATAGTCCCTGTGCCCAAGGAAGCGAAGGTAACCTGCCTAAATGATTACCGCCCCGTAGCACTCACGTTGGTAGCCATGAAGTGCTTTGAAAGGCTGGTCATGGCTCACATCAACAGCATCCTCCCAGATACCCTAGACCCACTCCAATTCGCATACCGCCCCAACAGATCCACAGATGACGCAATCTCAATCGCACTCCACACTGCCCTTTCCCATCTGGACAAAAGGAACACCTATGTGAGAATGCTGTTCATTGACTACAGCTCAGCGTTCAACACCATAGTGCCCACGAAGCTCATCACTAAGCTAAGGACCCTGGGACTAAACACTTCCCTCTGCAACTGGATCCTGGACTTCCTGACGGGCCGCCCCCAGGTGGTAAGGGCAGGCAACAACACGTCTGCCACGCTGATCCTCAACACGAGGTGCCCCTCGGGGGTGCGTGCTCAGTCCCCTCCTGTACTCCCTGTTCACGGCTGCGCGGCCAAACACGACTCCAACACCATCATTAAGTTTGCTGACGACAACAGTGGTAGGCCTGATCACCGACAACGATGAGACGACCTATTTGGAGGAGGTCAGAGAACTGGCAGTGTGGTGCCAGGACAACAACCTCTCCCTCAATGTGATCAAGACCAAAGAGCTGGAAAAGGCGGGCCGGACAGGCCTACATTAACATCAACGGGGCTGTAGTGGAGCGAGTTGAGAGTTTCAAGTTCCTTGGTGTCCACATCACCAACGAACTATCATGGTCCAAACACACCAAGACAGTCGTGAAGAGGGCACGACAAAACCTTTTCCCCCTCAGGAGACTGAAAAGATTTGGCATGGGTCCCCAGATCTTCAAAAAGTTTGACAGCTGCACCATCGAGAGCATCCTGACCGGTTGCATCACTGGGGCCAAGCTTCCTGACACCCAGGACCTCTATTCCAGGCAGTGTCAGAGGAAGACCCATAAAATTGTCAGAGACTCCGGTACCGAAGTGCCAAGTCTAGGTCCAAAAGGCTCCTTAACGGCTTCTACCCCCAAGCCATAAGACTGCTGAACAATTAATCAAATGGCTACCCAGACTATTTGCATTTTTTTTTACACTGCTGCTATTTGGTGTTTATTATCTATGCATAGTCACTTTACCCCTACCTACATGTACATATTAACTCAATTACCTCAACTAACCTGTTGAAGCACCTTTGGCAGCGATTACAGCCTTGAGTCTTCTTGGGTAGGAAGCTACAAGCTTGGCACACCTGTATTTGGGGAGTTTCTCCCATTCTTCTCTGCAGATCCTCTCAAGCTCTGTCAGGTTGGATGGGGAGCGTCGCTGCACAGCTATTTTCAATACGGCCTTCAATCTTTTTTGAAAATATAGAGGCTAATATTTTGTAGTCGTTATTGAGCAGACAGATTGTACGCCAATTATCGAGGAGAAGCAAGTCTTTCATGGGCTAAAGCATTAATGTCATCAGACCTGGAGTCAAACTGGGAGGGAAAGCATTATTTACAATGTAATCAGACCTGGAGTCAAACTGGGAGGAACAGCATTATTTACAATGTCATCAGACCTGGGGCCTGTTGCACAAAACTAGGATAAGGGATTAAGCCAGGATATCTTGGTGATCCTGGCTCAATTGATCCGTAATCCGGTTGCACTAAAGATGGATTTTTATTTATTTATTTTTATTTCACCTTTATTTAACCAGGTAGGCTAGTTGAGAACAAGTTCTCATTTGCAACTGCGACCTGGCCAAGATAAAGCATAGCAGTGTGAACAGACAACACAGAGTTACACATGGAGTAAACAATAAACAAGTCAATAACATGGTAGAAAAAAAGAGAATCTATATACAATGTGTGCAAAAGGCATGAGGTAGGCAATAAATCGAATAATTACAATTTAGCAGATTAACACTGGAGTGATAAATCATCAGATAATCATGTGCAAGAAGAGATATTGGTACTGGTGTGCAAAAGAGCAGAAAAGTAAATAAATAAAAGCAGTATGGGGGGTGAGGTAGGTAAATTGGGTGGGTAGTTTACAGATGGACTATGTAGGGGGCAGGAGGATATGTTATGGTATAAATTACCATGGAGATTTATTCTGTGGAGCTAGCCTGCTCCAGACCAGGCTAAATTCCAGGATCTATTTAATCTCATCCCTAATGTCAGTCAGCAGTCACCACAAATGGAAACCAATAGTTATTTCACTGCTCACTATACATTGTTATCACATATAACTAGACCCACTGTTATTATTTAAACGTTTGTGATCATTAATTTCAATGATTTTGGATAAAAAATGATTTTTAGATGACGTTGCTATCATTAGATAATTTACAGTTTCCCATAGACTATAAGGCTATATATAAAATGATAGAATATTAGGGCCACAGAGGGGAAAAAAACACAAGTCATAATATTGTAACCAGTTGTTTTAAAGGAGGACAGTTGTTAAAATGACAGATGTGGGGCATTTCGTGAAATTGTACTTCAGTATGGTTTCATAAACAAAGACATGCTGATGTGCCAGAATATTAAGTATCACATTGTCATAAGTATCAAAACTGTAAAAACAATATGTAGCTTTTCTGCAGAAAGAACCAGCCTCATAAATTTATGACTTTATCCTTTTTCTTCAGTGTGGCCCTAGTACTCTGTCATATAAACAAATACACATTCCATATGAATATAAAAACACAATGTGTAACATTATGTTCCTTTATTGAATAAGGACAAAACAAAGCAGGTAAACCATCAGCTCCTTTCGAAACTGAAGTCACAGTGACTCTACAAGATGGAAAGCACAGAATCCAAGCATATTATACAAAATGATACATACACATTCAAAGGTCTGTATATAACACACCCTGCATGTCTGCACACTAAAATAAATGCAGGACAAATCCATACACATCAACTGAACAGACAAATGAATGGATGCAGTAGCCTCCCTGCAGCCTTGTATTACACACAGTATACCGCACAAACATCATAAGAGGCCAAATTCGTCAAAAAACGAACCCAAAAAAACCCAAATTCCTCTGCCACCGCAGGACATATTTAACCAAAATTGAAAGCACACATACTAACTAAAATAATTCAACACATATTGGTCCCTCAGCAGCCGACCACTGTCGTCATCAGGGAAGATTGCCGGATTGTCCCAGTCCATGGCTGGTGGCACTCTGGGGGCCCTCTCCTTCCTCAGGCAGGCCACATTGTGGAGGACAGCACAAGCCACAGTAATATCACATGCCCTAACAGGGCTGACCCTTAATTTGTGAAGGCAGTGAAAGCGTGCCTTCAGGAGGCCAAAGGTCATTTCAACTCTGGCCCTGGTCCTGGCATGGGCATGGTTGTAGGCCTGCTGTGCTTCCTGGGGGTCTGTGAAAGGTGTCAGGAGAAAAGGCTGGCAGCCATACCCCCTGTCTCCCAGCAACACACCAGAGAATTCACCTGTCAACACAAAATCTCATCATTACTACCTCATAAACACAGTGATATTCTTGACACAGCCATGATGGTTATAAATAGGGGTTGTGTGGCTTACCTTGTGATAGGCACTGATAGATTTCAGAGGCCCGAAAGATTCTGGAGTCATGGACTGAGCCAGGCCATTTTGCCACAACATTGCTGATCACACAGTCAGCATTGCAGACCATCTGAAATCATAAGATGAGGAATATTACACCAATCAATGCACATCACTGGCAATGCAGAGTGTTCGTCAATGGACAATATCAAAAAGTTATGTTCACCTGAACATTAATGCTGTGAAAGGATTTCCTATTCACAAAATCGGCCTCATGGGCACCTGAGGGGGCTTTTATCCTTATGTGTGTGCAGTCCACTGCACCAATGACATTGGGGAAACCTGTCACACAAAGTAATGAGTATCCTACTATGTGTTAACAGTTGTCCTGTAATTTGTAGATCCTCTTACCTGCAATCCTATAGAACTCCTCTTTGATGTCACAGAGTCTTCTGTGGCCAGGGAAGGAGATGAAGACATCTGCTAATGCTTTGATAGCCAGACACACACTCCTTATTGTGCGGCAAATTGTGGCCTTGTTCAGCTGTTCTGCATCCCCCACTGAGTACAGGAAGGCTCCACTAGCAAAAAAGCGCAAGGCCACACAAACCATTTGCTCCACACTCAGTGCATGGCTCCGTGCAGTGCGGTGCTTAATCCTGGGACGCAGTAGTCTGCATAGATACCTGATGCCATCTGCAGAACACCTGTATCTTTCATATAGATGGTCATCAGGGAAGGCCAGTGGGTCCAACCGGTCCCTGAAGACCCTTTCTCGCCTGAAGGCTCTCCTCAGCACAAGTGCTTCTTCATCCACCACATCTCGCACGAATGGGCATGCCATTGTCAGAGCAGAAAGGAACACACAATTTTGGGCCTTCATATAGGCTAGTGGCCACACCTGGTGCTGGGGGGGTGGGCAAAAGAGGGCGATGCCTTATAACGATGACTTGGTTGTACTGATTGCTGGGAAAATTAAAAAAAACTTAGAAAGATGCCACCGTCCTGTGTGCTCACAATAAGAGCTCATATGTCATGGCTCACTTGACTTTACGAGAATATACCTAATTTTTATTTTGAGCTGTGTCATCTTCTTGGAGCTGGGGGAGGAAAGAAAAATAATGATTAATACATTTGTGTTACAGTTAGCATACAGTGTACATTGAAGGCATATCTCACCTCCCTCTCAAGTTTTTTTATTTCAAGGTCCAGTTTCCTAATTGTCCTCTTTTTTATTTCGGACTCCAGTGCAAGATTTTCCATCTTTTTCTTCTTGTACTGAATGTCTATGTCTGCCAGTTCTATTTGGCGCCGGAGGTGGTTGCCATACAACTTTCTGATAGCTTGTGAGCTCTGTGAACACAATACAATTAGCGCAGCTGGAATTTGGCAGGATGTGGTGTCCTTTTATTAATACGCACTATGTTGCCAGGCTGGTTTTCCCACTGTATAGCATCTGGGTCCTGTAAAAGAAATTAGATTTTTTGATTTTGATGAGGACTCCTCACCATTGTAGAGTAAATAGTACTTTCACAGTCTTAACATGATACCTCATGCCTTCTGGAATCCAGAGAGATGGTCTCCTCCTCATCATCGTCTCCATCATGTGCTGTTGCTGCTGCACTGGGGCCTTCACCCTATCACATTTAATCGGATTCATATTGAAGCTAGTAGACAAGACATGCCAGGCCTACAGTATGCCTTTGATGGAGTACTCACTGGATCAGCATCGTCTGGTGCTTGTGCTGGTGTCTCTAACAGGAACACAGTGCTGCCAGACACTGCAAGGCAATAGGTAAACCAAAGTCAGACAGTCCAAATTGATTCAATATGACTGTGGTTGTATCCCATGTAGAGATGGAAGGACATACCTTGAATGAAGCGGGTGGCATCTTGGGAGGAACCTATGCTCGTCTCTTTCCCCCCAGGGATCCCCTCTAAGACGGGCCTGCCTTTATTTAGCTCCAAGGCCATGTCCTCTGCTGGGGTAAGGTCAGCCTTTGGTGACCCACCACCCGTGCCTTGTCTGTGGGTATTCTTTTTCACTGCTAAAACAGTACAGACAATGTGTGAGCAGGCACCTTCTGGGTACAATATATGCTTGTGCTTTGTTAAATATTAGTCAGGGACCATACCATTCTGCAGAATGTTCTTGTATTTGATTTTGACCTGCTGCCATGTCCGTTTTGGCCCGTTCATGTTTAATCTACACACACACACACACACACACACACACACACACACACACACACACACACATTTAATGGAGTCACACTGCAAAAAATTACTTGGTATTTTTGCCTTGTTTTCAGTAAAAATATCCAAAAATTTATCATAGCTTTATACAGTGTGATGGAGTTACTTTACACAATTTCACTCATATCTGCAGTGCATTTCAATTAAAAATTTAACCGTTTCATAATTACAGTACAACTGCATTTTTGGAGATGTGAATTAAATATTTGAATTGTAATTGTGATGCGGAGCGGTGAGTGTGTAATTGTGCACTACTTACGCATTCAGGCGGTCTGCAATACTTTGCCACGCTTTTTCTCTTTGCTTTATCACTGTGGCGGTGTTGCCTTTCTTCTTAATTATATCTTTTACCTCCTCGTATGCCTCCATGAGGATTTGTGCTTCCGACGGGGAAAAGTACGCGGCTCTAGTTGCCATGGTAAATCAGTTAATCTGTGATCTGTGGCGGGGTCTATTTGAGTGAGCCGTGAGCGCGCACCTATCCAGGATTGGTTTCACCTGGCTTAATGAATCCGTGTCTGCTCATCCTGGCTTGGTCTTTGTGCAACCAATTAAGCCTGGACGCACATGTTTTGGCTTCATTGAGCTCAGCTGAGTCATTTATCCCGGATGTCTTAACTTCTTGCAACTATAGGGGGTGCTGTTCCGCATTAGCATATTTGGGTCTCCAAATTAAACTGCCTCGTGCTAAATTCTTGATCGTACAATATGCATATTATTGTTATTATTGGATAGAAAACAGTCTATAGTTTCTATAGGAGTTGAAATTTTGTCTCTGAGTGGTACAGAACAATTTTTACAGCACTTTTCATGACAGGGTTCAGATTTCAGAAATTTTTACCTCTGATCTGGGGTCTGTTTATAAGGCCACAGTGAATGCTATGAAGAAACCGACACTGCCTACGTCTTCCTCTGGGTGTCTGTACGTCATCACGTTTTCAATGAAATCGATGGGACGTTCACAGCCATTATAAATGACCAAAATGTACAGAGACCGCCCTTTCTCAACGTGCGCCTCAAGCGTGAAGGCCATCGGACCTGTCTCGTTCCAAATCGTTTTCTAACCAGCTATATTTCTCCGGTCATGTTTTCAGTCGTTATAGTTGTTAAAAACATCAGAATGTAGTTAATTTTAACCGTTTTATAGCAATTTATATCCGTTTAGTGCGATTCTGAGGAATTTATTTGTCGTGCACTTTCTAGCTTTGGGAACGTTTCGCGGTCTCGGTCGTTGTTAGTGGACATTTCGAAGGACAGAGGACATCTATCGACCAAAAGACGTTTATAACATAGAAAGGATACATTGCCCAAGAATATGATGGAAGATCAGCTCAAAGTAAGCAATATTTAATATGATAAACCGTGTTTCTGTCGAAATATTTTAAACGCATACATCGCCATTTTGTTTGGTATAGCTTCACTTGGCCAACCCTGTATTGAAAAGTAAGGATAATTTTAAAAATGTAAATCAGCGGTTGCATTAAGAACTAATTTGTCTTTCGATTCCTGTCAACCCTGTATTTTTTAGTCAAGTATATGATTAGCTTTTAATTAAACTAGATCACTCTGATAGATGACGTCAGACATATTGAGGCTTGATTTCCTAGTATTTTTATTGTGTAACCACGGTTTTGTATGGCTAAATATGCACCTTTTCGAACAAACTGTATATGTATGTTGTAAAATGATGTTACAGGAGTGTCATCGGAAGAATTCTGAGAAGGTTAGTGAAAAAATTAATATCTTTTGGCGGTGATTACGTTATAGCGCTCTTTGGCTGGAATCGATGCTCTGGTAACGTTTTCACATGTAGTATGCTAACTTATCGATTTATTGTGTTTTCGCTGTAAAACGCTTAGAAAATCTGAAATATTGTCTGGAATCACAAGATCTGGGTCTTTCCAATGCTATGCTTTGTCTATTCTTATGAAATGTTTTATGATGAGTAAATTGGTCATACACGTTGCTCTATCTAGTAATTCTAGTCGATTTGCGATGGTCGGTGCAATTGTAAACTGTGATTTCTACCTGAAATATGCACTTTTTTCTAACAAAAACTATCCTATACCATGAATATGTTATCAGACTGTCATCTGAAGAGGTTTTTTCTTGGTTAGTGGATATCAATATCTTAGTTGAGCCGAATTGGTGATAGCACCTGAAGGAGTAAGAAACTGATGGAGTTAGAATAGTGGTGTATTTTGCTAACGTGTTTAGCTAATAGATTTACATATTTTGTCTTCCCTGTAAAACATTTTAAAAATCTGAAATGGTGGCTTTATTCACAAGATCTGTATCTTTCATCTGGTGTCTTGGACTTGTGATTTAATGATATTTAGATGCTACTATCTACTTCTGAAGCTATGCTATCTATGCTAATCAGTGTGTGGGGGGTGGGGGGTGATCCCGGATCCGGGGTTGAGGTTCTAGAAAGGTTAATTCTACTTTTGTGCAACAGGCCCCAGGAGTCAAACTGGGAGGGAGAGCATTATTTACAATGTCATCAGACCTGGGGCCTGTTGCACAAAACTAGGATAAGGGATTAAGCCAGGATATCTTGGTGATCCTGGCTCAATTGATCCGTAATCCGGTTGCACTAAAGATGGATAGGGGGCAGGAGGATATGTTATGGTATAAATTACCATGGAGATTTATTCTGTGGAGCTAGCCTGCTCCAGACCAGGCTAAATTCCAGGATCTATTTAATCTCATCCCTAATGTCAGTCAGCAGTCACCACAAATGGAAACCAATAGTTATTTCACTGCTCACTATACATTGTTATCACATATAACTAGACCCACTGTTATTATTTAAACGTTTGTGATCATTAATTTCAATGATTTTGGATAAAAAATGATTTTTAGATGATGTTGCTATCATTAGATAATTTACAGTTTCCCATAGACTATAAGGCTATATATAAAATGATAGAATATTAGGGCCACAGAGGGGAAAAAAACACAAGTCATAATATTGTAACCAGTTGTTTTAAAGGAGGACAGTTGTTAAAATGACAGATGTGGGGCATTTCGTGAAATTGTACTTCAGTATGGTTTCATAAACAAAGACATGCTGATGTGCCAGAATATTAAGTATCACATTGTCATAAGTATCAAAACTGTAAAAACAATATGTAGCTTTTCTGCAGAAAGAACCAGCCTCATAAATTTATGACTTTATCCTTTTTCTTCAGTGTGGCCCTAGTACTCTGTCATATAAACAAATACACATTCCATATGAATATAAAAACACAATGTGTAACATTATGTTCCTTTATTGAATAAGGACAAAACAAAGCAGGTAAACCATCAGCTCCTTTCGAAACTGAAGTCACAGTGACTCTACAAGATGGAAAGCACAGAATCCAAGCATATTATACAAAATGATACATACACATTCAAAGGTCTGTATATAACACACCCTGCATGTCTGCACACTAAAATAAATGCAGGACAAATCCATACACATCAACTGAACAGACAAATGAATGGATGCAGTAGCCTCCCTGCAGCCTTGTATTACACACAGTATACCGCACAAACATCATAAGAGGCCAAATTCGTCAAAAAACGAACCCAAAAAAACCCAAATTCCTCTGCCACCGCAGGACATATTTAACCAAAATTGAAAGCACACATACTAACTAAAATAATTCAACACATATTGGTCCCTCAGCAGCCGACCACTGTCGTCATCAGGGAAGATTGCCGGATTGTCCCAGTCCATGGCTGGTGGCACTCTGGGGGCCCTCTCCTTCCTCAGGCAGGCCACATTGTGGAGGACAGCACAAGCCACAGTAATATCACATGCCCTAACAGGGCTGACCCTTAATTTGTGAAGGCAGTGAAAGCGTGCCTTCAGGAGGCCAAAGGTCATTTCAACTCTGGCCCTGGTCCTGGCATGGGCATGGTTGTAGGCCTGCTGTGCTTCCTGGGGGTCTGTGAAAGGTGTCAGGAGAAAAGGCTGGCAGCCATACCCCCTGTCTCCCAGCAACACACCAGAGAATTCACCTGTCAACACAAAATCTCATCATTACTACCTCATAAACACAGTGATATTCTTGACACAGCCATGATGGTTATAAATAGGGGTTGTGTGGCTTACCTTGTGATAGGCACTGATAGATTTCAGAGGCCCGAAAGATTCTGGAGTCATGGACTGAGCCAGGCCATTTTGCCACAACATTGCTGATCACACAGTCAGCATTGCAGACCATCTGAAATCATAAGATGAGGAATATTACACCAATCAATGCACATCACTGGCAATGCAGAGTGTTCGTCAATGGACAATATCAAAAAGTTATGTTCACCTGAACATTAATGCTGTGAAAGGATTTCCTATTCACAAAATCGGCCTCATGGGCACCTGAGGGGGCTTTTATCCTTATGTGTGTGCAGTCCACTGCACCAATGACATTGGGGAAACCTGTCACACAAAGTAATGAGTATCCTACTATGTGTTAACAGTTGTCCTGTAATTTGTAGATCCTCTTACCTGCAATCCTATAGAACTCCTCTTTGATGTCACAGAGTCTTCTGTGGCCAGGGAAGGAGATGAAGACATCTGCTAATGCTTTGATAGCCAGACACACACTCCTTATTGTGCGGCAAATTGTGGCCTTGTTCAGCTGTTCTGCATCCCCCACTGAGTACAGGAAGGCTCCACTAGCAAAAAAGCGCAAGGCCACACAAACCATTTGCTCCACACTCAGTGCATGGCTCCGTGCAGTGCGGTGCTTAATCCTGGGACCCAGTAGTCTGCATAGATACCTGATGCCATCTGCAGAAAACCTGTATCTTTCATATAGATGGTCATCAGGGAAGGCCAGTGGGTCCAACCGGTCCCTGAAGACCCTTTCTCGCCTGAAGGCTCTCCTCAGCACAAGTGCTTCTTCATCCACCACATCTCGCACGAATGGGCATGCCATTGTCAGAGCAGAAAGGAACACACAATTTTGGGCCTTCATATAGGCTAGTGGCCACACCTGGTGCTGGGGGGGTGGGCAAAAGAGGGCGATGCCTTATAACGATGACTTGGTTGTACTGATTGCTGGGAAAATAAAAAAAAACTTAGAAAGATGCCACCGTCCTGTGTGCTCACAATAAGAGCTCATATGTCATGGCTCACTTGACTTTACGAGAATATACCTAATTTTTATTTTGAGCTGTGTCATCTTCTTGGAGCTGGGGGAGGAAAGAAAAATAATGATTAATACATTTGTGTTACAGTTAGCATACAGTGTACATTGAAGGCATATCTCACCTCCCTCTCAAGTTTTTTTATTTCAAGGTCCAGTTTCCTAATTGTCCTCTTTTTTATTTCGGACTCCAGTGCAAGATTTTCCATCTTTTTCTTCTTGTACTGAATGTCTATGTCTGCCAGTTCTATTTGGCGCCGGAGGTGGTTGCCATACAACTTTCTGATAGCTTGTGAGCTCTGTGAACACAATACAATTAGCGCAGCTGGAATTTGGCAGGATGTGGTGTCCTTTTATTAATACGCACTATGTTGCCAGGCTGGTTTTCCCACTGTATAGCATCTGGGTCCTGTAAAAGAAATTAGATTTTTTGATTTTGATGAGGACTCCTCACCATTGTAGAGTAAATAGTACTTTCACAGTCTTAACATGATACCTCATGCCTTCTGGAATCCAGAGAGATGGTCTCCTCCTCATCATCGTCTCCATCATGTGCTGTTGCTGCTGCACTGGGGCCTTCACCCTATCACATTTAATCGGATTCATATTGAAGCTAGTAGACAAGACATGCCAGGCCTACAGTATGCCTTTGATGGAGTACTCACTGGATCAGCATCGTCTGGTGCTTGTGCTGGTGTCTCTAACAGGAACACAGTGCTGCCAGACACTGCAAGGCAATAGGTAAACCAAAGTCAGACAGTCCAAATTGATTCAATATGACTGTGGTTGTATCCCATGTAGAGATGGAAGGACATACCTTGAATGAAGCGGGTGGCATCTTGGGAGGAACCTATGCTCGTCTCTTTCCCCCCAGGGATCCCCTCTAAGACGGGCCTGCCTTTATTTAGCTCCAAGGCCATGTCCTCTGCTGGGGTAAGGTCAGCCTTTGGTGACCCACCACCCGTGCCTTGTCTGTGGGTATTCTTTTTCACTGCTAAAACAGTACAGACAATGTGTGAGCAGGCACCTTCTGGGTACAATATATGCTTGTGCTTTGTTAAATATTAGTCAGGGACCATACCATTCTGCAGAATGTTCTTGTATTTGATTTTGACCTGCTGCCATGTCCGTTTTGGCCCGCTCATGTTTAATCTACACACACACACACACACACACACACACACACACACACACACACACACACACACATTTAATGGAGTCACACTGCAAAAAATTACTTGGTATTTTTGCCTTGTTTTCAGTAAAAATATCCCAAAATTTATCATAGCTTTATACAGTGTGATGGAGTTACTTTACACAATTTCACTCATATCTGCAGTGCATTTCAATTAAAAATTTAACCGTTTCATAATTACAGTACAACTGCATTTTTGGAGATGTGAATTAAATATTTGAATTGTAATTGTGATGTTTCAGCGGAGCGGTGAGTGTGTAATTGTGCACTACTTACGCATTCAGGCGGTCTGCAATACTTTGCCACGCTTTTTCTCTTTGCTTTATCACTGTGGCGGTGTTGCCTTTCTTCTTAATTATATCTTTTACCTCCTCGTATGCCTCCATGAGGATTTGTGCTTCCGACGGGGAAAAGTACGCGGCTCTAGTTGCCATGGTAAATCAGTTAATCTGTGATCTGTGGCGGGGTCTATTTGAGTGAGCCGTGAGCGCGCACCTATCCAGGATTGGTTTCACCTGGCTTAATGAATCCGTGTCTGCTCATCCTGGCTTGGTCTTTGTGCAACCAATTAAGCCTGGACGCACATGTTTTGGCTTCATTGAGCTCAGCTGAGTCATTTATCCCGGATGTCTTAATTCTACTTTTGTGCAACAGGCCCCAGGAGTCAAACTGGGAGGGAGAGCATTATTTACAATGTCATCAGACCTGGGGCCTGTTGCACAAAACTAGGATAAGGGATTAAGCCAGGATATCTTGGTGATCCTGGCTCAATTGATCCGTAATCCGGTTGCACTAAAGATGGATAGGGGGCAGGAGGATATGTTATGGTATAAATTACCATGGAGATTTATTCTGTGGAGCTAGCCTGCTCCAGACCAGGCTAAATTCCAGGATCTATTTAATCTCATCCCTAATGTCAGTCAGCAGTCACCACAAATGGAAACCAATAGTTATTTCACTGCTCACTATACATTGTTATCACATATAACTAGACCCACTGTTATTATTTAAACGTTTGTGATCATTAATTTCAATGATTTTGGATAAAAAATGATTTTTAGATGATGTTGCTATCATTAGATAATTTACAGTTTCCCATAGACTATAAGGCTATATATAAAATGATAGAATATTAGGGCCACAGAGGGGAAAAAAACACAAGTCATAATATTGTAACCAGTTGTTTTAAAGGAGGACAGTTGTTAAAATGACAGATGTGGGGCATTTCGTGAAATTGTACTTCAGTATGGTTTCATAAACAAAGACATGCTGATGTGCCAGAATATTAAGTATCACATTGTCATAAGTATCAAAACTGTAAAAACAATATGTAGCTTTTCTGCAGAAAGAACCAGCCTCATAAATTTATGACTTTATCCTTTTTCTTCAGTGTGGCCCTAGTACTCTGTCATATAAACAAATACACATTCCATATGAATATAAAAACACAATGTGTAACATTATGTTCCTTTATTGAATAAGGACAAAACAAAGCAGGTAAACCATCAGCTCCTTTCGAAACTGAAGTCACAGTGACTCTACAAGATGGAAAGCACAGAATCCAAGCATATTATACAAAATGATACATACACATTCAAAGGTCTGTATATAACACACCCTGCATGTCTGCACACTAAAATAAATGCAGGACAAATCCATACACATCAACTGAACAGACAAATGAATGGATGCAGTAGCCTCCCTGCAGCCTTGTATTACACACAGTATACCGCACAAACATCATAAGAGGCCAAATTCGTCAAAAAACGAACCCAAAAAAACCCAAATTCCTCTGCCACCGCAGGACATATTTAACCAAAATTGAAAGCACACATACTAACTAAAATAATTCAACACATATTGGTCCCTCAGCAGCCGACCACTGTCGTCATCAGGGAAGATTGCCGGATTGTCCCAGTCCATGGCTGGTGGCACTCTGGGGGCCCTCTCCTTCCTCAGGCAGGCCACATTGTGGAGGACAGCACAAGCCACAGTAATATCACATGCCCTAACAGGGCTGACCCTTAATTTGTGAAGGCAGTGAAAGCGTGCCTTCAGGAGGCCAAAGGTCATTTCAACTCTGGCCCTGGTCCTGGCATGGGCATGGTTGTAGGCCTGCTGTGCTTCCTGGGGGTCTGTGAAAGGTGTCAGGAGAAAAGGCTGGCAGCCATACCCCCTGTCTCCCAGCAACACACCAGAGAATTCACCTGTCAACACAAAATCTCATCATTACTACCTCATAAACACAGTGATATTCTTGACACAGCCATGATGGTTATAAATAGGGGTTGTGTGGCTTACCTTGTGATAGGCACTGATAGATTTCAGAGGCCCGAAAGATTCTGGAGTCATGGACTGAGCCAGGCCATTTTGCCACAACATTGCTGATCACACAGTCAGCATTGCAGACCATCTGAAATCATAAGATGAGGAATATTACACCAATCAATGCACATCACTGGCAATGCAGAGTGTTCGTCAATGGACAATATCAAAAAGTTATGTTCACCTGAACATTAATGCTGTGAAAGGATTTCCTATTCACAAAATCGGCCTCATGGGCACCTGAGGGGGCTTTTATCCTTATGTGTGTGCAGTCCACTGCACCAATGACATTGGGGAAACCTGTCACACAAAGTAATGAGTATCCTACTATGTGTTAACAGTTGTCCTGTAATTTGTAGATCCTCTTACCTGCAATCCTATAGAACTCCTCTTTGATGTCACAGAGTCTTCTGTGGCCAGGGAAGGAGATGAAGACATCTGCTAATGCTTTGATAGCCAGACACACACTCCTTATTGTGCGGCAAATTGTGGCCTTGTTCAGCTGTTCTGCATCCCCCACTGAGTACAGGAAGGCTCCACTAGCAAAAAAGCGCAAGGCCACACAAACCATTTGCTCCACACTCAGTGCATGGCTCCGTGCAGTGCGGTGCTTAATCCTGGGACCCAGTAGTCTGCATAGATACCTGATGCCATCTGCAGAAAACCTGTATCTTTCATATAGATGGTCATCAGGGAAGGCCAGTGGGTCCAACCGGTCCCTGAAGACCCTTTCTCGCCTGAAGGCTCTCCTCAGCACAAGTGCTTCTTCATCCACCACATCTCGCACGAATGGGCATGCCATTGTCAGAGCAGAAAGGAACACACAATTTTGGGCCTTCATATAGGCTAGTGGCCACACCTGGTGCTGGGGGGGTGGGCAAAAGAGGGCGATGCCTTATAACGATGACTTGGTTGTACTGATTGCTGGGAAAATAAAAAAAAACTTAGAAAGATGCCACCGTCCTGTGTGCTCACAATAAGAGCTCATATGTCATGGCTCACTTGACTTTACGAGAATATACCTAATTTTTATTTTGAGCTGTGTCATCTTCTTGGAGCTGGGGGAGGAAAGAAAAATAATGATTAATACATTTGTGTTACAGTTAGCATACAGTGTACATTGAAGGCATATCTCACCTCCCTCTCAAGTTTTTTTATTTCAAGGTCCAGTTTCCTAATTGTCCTCTTTTTTATTTCGGACTCCAGTGCAAGATTTTCCATCTTTTTCTTCTTGTACTGAATGTCTATGTCTGCCAGTTCTATTTGGCGCCGGAGGTGGTTGCCATACAACTTTCTGATAGCTTGTGAGCTCTGTGAACACAATACAATTAGCGCAGCTGGAATTTGGCAGGATGTGGTGTCCTTTTATTAATACGCACTATGTTGCCAGGCTGGTTTTCCCACTGTATAGCATCTGGGTCCTGTAAAAGAAATTAGATTTTTTGATTTTGATGAGGACTCCTCACCATTGTAGAGTAAATAGTACTTTCACAGTCTTAACATGATACCTCATGCCTTCTGGAATCCAGAGAGATGGTCTCCTCCTCATCATCGTCTCCATCATGTGCTGTTGCTGCTGCACTGGGGCCTTCACCCTATCACATTTAATCGGATTCATATTGAAGCTAGTAGACAAGACATGCCAGGCCTACAGTATGCCTTTGATGGAGTACTCACTGGATCAGCATCGTCTGGTGCTTGTGCTGGTGTCTCTAACAGGAACACAGTGCTGCCAGACACTGCAAGGCAATAGGTAAACCAAAGTCAGACAGTCCAAATTGATTCAATATGACTGTGGTTGTATCCCATGTAGAGATGGAAGGACATACCTTGAATGAAGCGGGTGGCATCTTGGGAGGAACCTATGCTCGTCTCTTTCCCCCCAGGGATCCCCTCTAAGACGGGCCTGCCTTTATTTAGCTCCAAGGCCATGTCCTCTGCTGGGGTAAGGTCAGCCTTTGGTGACCCACCACCCGTGCCTTGTCTGTGGGTATTCTTTTTCACTGCTAAAACAGTACAGACAATGTGTGAGCAGGCACCTTCTGGGTACAATATATGCTTGTGCTTTGTTAAATATTAGTCAGGGACCATACCATTCTGCAGAATGTTCTTGTATTTGATTTTGACCTGCTGCCATGTCCGTTTTGGCCCGCTCATGTTTAATCTACACACACACACACACACACACACACACACACACACACACACACACACACACATTTAATGGAGTCACACTGCAAAAAATTACTTGGTATTTTTGCCTTGTTTTCAGTAAAAATATCCCAAAATTTATCATAGCTTTATACAGTGTGATGGAGTTACTTTACACAATTTCACTCATATCTGCAGTGCATTTCAATTAAAAATTTAACCGTTTCATAATTACAGTACAACTGCATTTTTGGAGATGTGAATTAAATATTTGAATTGTAATTGTGATGTTTCAGCGGAGCGGTGAGTGTGTAATTGTGCACTACTTACGCATTCAGGCGGTCTGCAATACTTTGCCACGCTTTTTCTCTTTGCTTTATCACTGTGGCGGTGTTGCCTTTCTTCTTAATTATATCTTTTACCTCCTCGTATGCCTCCATGAGGATTTGTGCTTCCGACGGGGAAAAGTACGCGGCTCTAGTTGCCATGGTAAATCAGTTAATCTGTGATCTGTGGCGGGGTCTATTTGAGTGAGCCGTGAGCGCGCACCTATCCAGGATTGGTTTCACCTGGCTTAATGAATCCGTGTCTGCTCATCCTGGCTTGGTCTTTGTGCAACCAATTAAGCCTGGACGCACATGTTTTGGCTTCATTGAGCTCAGCTGAGTCATTTATCCCGGATGTCTTAATTCTACTTTTGTGCAACAGGCCCCAGGAGTCAAACTGGGAGGGAGAGCATTATTTACAATGTCATCAGACCTGGGGCCTGTTGCACAAAACTAGGATAAGGGATTAAGCCAGGATATCTTGGTGATCCTGGCTCAATTGATCCGTAATCCGGTTGCACTAAAGATGGATAGGGGGCAGGAGGATATGTTATGGTATAAATTACCATGGAGATTTATTCTGTGGAGCTAGCCTGCTCCAGACCAGGCTAAATTCCAGGATCTATTTAATCTCATCCCTAATGTCAGTCAGCAGTCACCACAAATGGAAACCAATAGTTATTTCACTGCTCACTATACATTGTTATCACATATAACTAGACCCACTGTTATTATTTAAACGTTTGTGATCATTAATTTCAATGATTTTGGATAAAAAATGATTTTTAGATGATGTTGCTATCATTAGATAATTTACAGTTTCCCATAGACTATAAGGCTATATATAAAATGATAGAATATTAGGGCCACAGAGGGGAAAAAAACACAAGTCATAATATTGTAACCAGTTGTTTTAAAGGAGGACAGTTGTTAAAATGACAGATGTGGGGCATTTCGTGAAATTGTACTTCAGTATGGTTTCATAAACAAAGACATGCTGATGTGCCAGAATATTAAGTATCACATTGTCATAAGTATCAAAACTGTAAAAACAATATGTAGCTTTTCTGCAGAAAGAACCAGCCTCATAAATTTATGACTTTATCCTTTTTCTTCAGTGTGGCCCTAGTACTCTGTCATATAAACAAATACACATTCCATATGAATATAAAAACACAATGTGTAACATTATGTTCCTTTATTGAATAAGGACAAAACAAAGCAGGTAAACCATCAGCTCCTTTCGAAACTGAAGTCACAGTGACTCTACAAGATGGAAAGCACAGAATCCAAGCATATTATACAAAATGATACATACACATTCAAAGGTCTGTATATAACACACCCTGCATGTCTGCACACTAAAATAAATGCAGGACAAATCCATACACATCAACTGAACAGACAAATGAATGGATGCAGTAGCCTCCCTGCAGCCTTGTATTACACACAGTATACCGCACAAACATCATAAGAGGCCAAATTCGTCAAAAAACGAACCCAAAAAAACCCAAATTCCTCTGCCACCGCAGGACATATTTAACCAAAATTGAAAGCACACATACTAACTAAAATAATTCAACACATATTGGTCCCTCAGCAGCCGACCACTGTCGTCATCAGGGAAGATTGCCGGATTGTCCCAGTCCATGGCTGGTGGCACTCTGGGGGCCCTCTCCTTCCTCAGGCAGGCCACATTGTGGAGGACAGCACAAGCCACAGTAATATCACATGCCCTAACAGGGCTGACCCTTAATTTGTGAAGGCAGTGAAAGCGTGCCTTCAGGAGGCCAAAGGTCATTTCAACTCTGGCCCTGGTCCTGGCATGGGCATGGTTGTAGGCCTGCTGTGCTTCCTGGGGGTCTGTGAAAGGTGTCAGGAGAAAAGGCTGGCAGCCATACCCCCTGTCTCCCAGCAACACACCAGAGAATTCACCTGTCAACACAAAATCTCATCATTACTACCTCATAAACACAGTGATATTCTTGACACAGCCATGATGGTTATAAATAGGGGTTGTGTGGCTTACCTTGTGATAGGCACTGATAGATTTCAGAGGCCCGAAAGATTCTGGAGTCATGGACTGAGCCAGGCCATTTTGCCACAACATTGCTGATCACACAGTCAGCATTGCAGACCATCTGAAATCATAAGATGAGGAATATTACACCAATCAATGCACATCACTGGCAATGCAGAGTGTTCGTCAATGGACAATATCAAAAAGTTATGTTCACCTGAACATTAATGCTGTGAAAGGATTTCCTATTCACAAAATCGGCCTCATGGGCACCTGAGGGGGCTTTTATCCTTATGTGTGTGCAGTCCACTGCACCAATGACATTGGGGAAACCTGTCACACAAAGTAATGAGTATCCTACTATGTGTTAACAGTTGTCCTGTAATTTGTAGATCCTCTTACCTGCAATCCTATAGAACTCCTCTTTGATGTCACAGAGTCTTCTGTGGCCAGGGAAGGAGATGAAGACATCTGCTAATGCTTTGATAGCCAGACACACACTCCTTATTGTGCGGCAAATTGTGGCCTTGTTCAGCTGTTCTGCATCCCCCACTGAGTACAGGAAGGCTCCACTAGCAAAAAAGCGCAAGGCCACACAAACCATTTGCTCCACACTCAGTGCATGGCTCCGTGCAGTGCGGTGCTTAATCCTGGGACCCAGTAGTCTGCATAGATACCTGATGCCATCTGCAGAAAACCTGTATCTTTCATATAGATGGTCATCAGGGAAGGCCAGTGGGTCCAACCGGTCCCTGAAGACCCTTTCTCGCCTGAAGGCTCTCCTCAGCACAAGTGCTTCTTCATCCACCACATCTCGCACGAATGGGCATGCCATTGTCAGAGCAGAAAGGAACACACAATTTTGGGCCTTCATATAGGCTAGTGGCCACACCTGGTGCTGGGGGGGTGGGCAAAAGAGGGCGATGCCTTATAACGATGACTTGGTTGTACTGATTGCTGGGAAAATAAAAAAAAACTTAGAAAGATGCCACCGTCCTGTGTGCTCACAATAAGAGCTCATATGTCATGGCTCACTTGACTTTACGAGAATATACCTAATTTTTATTTTGAGCTGTGTCATCTTCTTGGAGCTGGGGGAGGAAAGAAAAATAATGATTAATACATTTGTGTTACAGTTAGCATACAGTGTACATTGAAGGCATATCTCACCTCCCTCTCAAGTTTTTTTATTTCAAGGTCCAGTTTCCTAATTGTCCTCTTTTTTATTTCGGACTCCAGTGCAAGATTTTCCATCTTTTTCTTCTTGTACTGAATGTCTATGTCTGCCAGTTCTATTTGGCGCCGGAGGTGGTTGCCATACAACTTTCTGATAGCTTGTGAGCTCTGTGAACACAATACAATTAGCGCAGCTGGAATTTGGCAGGATGTGGTGTCCTTTTATTAATACGCACTATGTTGCCAGGCTGGTTTTCCCACTGTATAGCATCTGGGTCCTGTAAAAGAAATTAGATTTTTTGATTTTGATGAGGACTCCTCACCATTGTAGAGTAAATAGTACTTTCACAGTCTTAACATGATACCTCATGCCTTCTGGAATCCAGAGAGATGGTCTCCTCCTCATCATCGTCTCCATCATGTGCTGTTGCTGCTGCACTGGGGCCTTCACCCTATCACATTTAATCGGATTCATATTGAAGCTAGTAGACAAGACATGCCAGGCCTACAGTATGCCTTTGATGGAGTACTCACTGGATCAGCATCGTCTGGTGCTTGTGCTGGTGGCTCTAACAGGAACACAGTGCTGCCAGACACTGCAAGGCAATAGGTAAACCAAAGTCAGACAGTCCAAATTGATTCAATATGAATGTGGTTGTATCCCATGTAGAGATGGAAGGACATACCTTGAATGAAGCGGGTGGCATCTTGGGAGGAACCTATGCTCGTCTCTTTCCCCCCAGGGATCCCCTCTAAGACGGGCCTGCCTTTATTTAGCTCCAAGGCCATGTCCTCTGCTGGGGTAAGGTCAGCCTTTGGTGACCCACCACCCGTGCCTTGTCTGTGGGTATTCTTTTTCACTGCTAAAACAGTACAGACAATGTGTGAGCAGGCACCTTCTGGGTACAATATATGCTTGTGCTTTGTTAAATATTAGTCAGGGACCATACCATTCTGCAGAATGTTCTTGTATTTGATTTTGACCTGCTGCCATGTCCGTTTTGGCCCGTTCATGTTTAATCTACACACACACACACACACACACACACACACACACACACACACACACACACACACACATTTAATGGAGTCACACTGCAAAAAATTACTTGGTATTTTTGTCTTGTTTTCAGTAAAAATATCCAAAAATTTATCATAGCTTTATACAGTGTGATGGAGTTACTTTACACAATTTCACTCATATCTGCAGTGCATTTCAATTAAAAATTTAACCGTTTCATAATTACAGTACAACTGCATTTTTGGAGATGTGAATTAAATATTTGAATTGTAATTGTGATGTTTCAGCGGAGCGGTGAGTGTGTAATTGTGCACTACTTACGCATTCAGGCGGTCTGCAATACTTTGCCACGCTTTTTCTCTTTGCTTTATCACTGTGGCGGTGTTGCCTTTCTTCTTAATTATATATTTTACCTCCTCGTATGCCTCCATGAGGATTTGTGCTTCCGACGGGGAAAAGTACGCGGCTCTAGTTGCCATGGTAAATCAGTTAATCTGTGATCTGTGGCGGGGTCTATTTGAGTGAGCCGTGAGCGCGCACCTATCCAGGATTGGTTTCACCTGGCTTAATGAATCCGTGTCTGCTCATCCTGGCTTGGTCTTTGTGCAACCAATTAAGCCTGGACGCACATGTTTTGGCTTCATTGAGCTCAGCTGAGTCATTTATCCCGGATGTCTTAATTCTACTTTTGTGCAACAGGCCCCTGGAGTCAAACTGGGAGGAACAGCATTATTTACAATGTAATCAGAAAAGACCTCCAACAGAAATGGTGCCAACTGTTGAGAAAAAGTTTTGTAAAACTCAGCAGATATACCATCAGTCCCAGGAGACTTATTATTTCTAAGGTGTTCAATAGCATAAGTTATCTCTTCAACTATAATAGGGTCATCACACTGTTTCCTTGTTCCCTCTCAGTCTCCCCAATTGATATAACATCCCCTATATTCCCATATATTCTTAAATATTTTCCAACCTCATATTTAAAAGGCTGCTAGGATATGAACACAGTAGCACAGACTAGATCCATATGACGTTGAGACTACTTCCATTGTGGGAAGTTTAGAAGATACCCTGGAAATAAGTTAATAAATACGTAATAACGCAAAAACACAACTGTTAATACTTAATAGGTAACCAGATCGTGACGACAACTAAGTTACTAAGTCTTTAACCACACAGTGTTGTTACATTGGTGAGTAAAAACTCATGCTTCCTACACTTTAACTTTTTGTCTGAAAATAAAATATACATTTTACTCAACTGCGTTACCCACTCCAGTTAGCAAAAAGCAATGTGTGACTTTTAGGCAGTTTAATGGCGATCTGGGGCTTTAAGGTAATGCTGCTAGTGTGACGTATAATCTAGTGGACGGAACGCTTCTTTCAACAGCAGCAACAGTTCGTCAGACACCTCGGTAGCTTGCTAGACAAAATAGACGAACCAATAAAGCTCTTTAGACGCTTTCGTGTATATTAGCCGCTGTGTTTTAAACACACTTATGTCGTCTAGCGTTAACGTTAGTTAGTTATCCGATTTAATTTCATATTTACGGTGTTGTTGTTCTTGGTCAGCTAGCGGGCTTGTTAAGTTAGCATTAGCCTAGCAAGCTAACGTTAACATCCCCGACCATGAGTTCACCAAGCTACCCTCCTCCTGCTAAAGAAGAGGTCTGCTGGACGGAGAAAGAAGCTATCGTCAAAGAGGAGGAGGAAGAGGAGGCTGTTACAATACAAAAACAAGTAGAGGGTGAGACTGTTACCGTGAAAGAAGAAGAGAAAGACGTTTCAGTGAAAGAAGAGAAAGACGCGTTCAGAGTGAAAGAGGAGGAGGATGTTACAGTAAAAGGAGAGGAGGATGCAGTTTTTGGAGTGAAAGAGGAGGAGGGGGAGATGACTGTCACATCGAAAAAGGAGGAGGAGGAAGATGAGGAAACTGGATATCTGGGCCCAGTTTCCCAAAAGCATCTTAAGGCGTCCAATGGTTCTAATGATGATGACCTTAACAGTGAACTTAGCTGTAAGATGCGTTTGAGAAACCGTTCCCTGATTAACAGTAAGTACTGTCTTAAAAACAGAGAAACGAAATCTGCAGTTGTTGAACTGATATGTGGTGGTAAAGGGGAAATCTGCAGTTGTTGAACTGATATGTGGTGTTAAAGGGGAAATCTGCAGTTGTTGAACTGATGTGTGGTGTTAAAGGGGAAATCTGCAGTTGCTACATTCATATTTGGACTTTTAAATGATTTATTTATAGCCATTGATTCTTGAAGAATATAACACATGCCTCATGAGCTTAGTTCAACTGTTGTATCCCATCAGAACCTCAAATAAGCTTTTTTTACTCCAATGTTTAGAAACAATGTAAATCAACACTGTATAGCCTCAACATGGTTAAAATGCTAATGTTTATATCATGGATGGTCAGTCCTTTCATCCATCGGTCTGTCTATGAATTTGAGAGTAGTTACATTTCTCCAGCCCCATCCATCATCTTATTAGCAAAACAGTGGTGGAATGACAGCTTTGTTATTGTTTGAACTGCAGATTGATTGATGTGGCTTTTTTAAAGGGACAACCTAGGTTTTAAACAGCAACAAAATGCATGTCCAGAGACTTGGTTTGGTAAACAGCTGAGGGATGGGGGCTGGAGAAATGTAACCACTCTCAAATTCATATAGAAAGCTATTGTAGCAACCTTAACCCTTAAACCTAGCGATCTCGTCAAGAAGTTGAGACATCTTGTTGTAACAGTTATAAGGTGTTGGCTTGACAGTCGCTGGACCCAGGTTTGAGTTCAGCTCAGGGCTACCCCCCGAATTCACTACACTATGAATACAAGGACTGGCCATCCATAAGATCAAAATTATAGTTTTAACAAGGTTTTGAAGCTGTACCATGTTTGTTTACAAACAGTGGCATTATACAAGCTTATGTTTTGGTTTCTGATAGGGAAATACATTTGAGGCATTTTTAAGTTATATTCTTCAGGAATCAATGGATATATACTTCATGGGTCTTTCTATAACTGCCAGTGATGGAGGGGAATGATTTCCTGTAAGGGTTAAATTATGATGTCATAATGATATTATGTCTGGGGGTTAAATTGTTAGAGCTGTTGATAAGTCATTGTATAATATTCAGCCAATTTATTTACTGGTCGATTGTTCTGTCGATAGGCTGTTTTATTGATCGTGATTTATTTTTGTAGAGCAGTCGCAAATACTCTATATATATATATATATATATATATATATATACAACATTTTGTGGACACCCCTTCAAATTAGTGGGTTCAGCTATTTCAGCCACATCCGTTGCTGACTGGTGAATAAAATTGAGCACACAGCCATGCAATCTCCATAGACAAACATTGGTAGTAGAATGGCCTTACCGAAGAGCTCTTACTTTAAATGTAGCACCGTCATGGGATGCAACCTTTCCAACAAGTCAGTTCGTCAAATTTCTGCCCTGCTAGGGCTGCCCCGGGGCAACTGTAAGTGCTGTTATTGTGAAGTGGAAACCTCTAGGAGCAACAACGGCTCAGACGCGAAGTAGTAGGCCACATAAGCTCACAGAACGGGACGGCCGAGTGCTGAAGCGATTTCCAAACTGCCTCTGGAAGCAACGTCAGCACAAGAACTGTTCGTCGGGAGCTCCATGAAATGGGTTTCCATGGCCCAGCAGTCGCACACAAGCCTAAGATCACCGTGCACAATGCCAAGCGTCGGCTTGGTGTAGAGCTCGCCGCCATGGGACTCTGGAGCAGTGGAAACTCGTGTACTCTGGAGTGGTGAATCCCCACTTCACCATCTGGCAGTCCGACGGATGAATCTGGGTTTAGCGGATGAACACTACCTGTCTGAATGCATAGTGCCAACTGTAAAGTTTGGTGGAAGAGGAATAATGATCTGGGGCTGTTTTTTTCATGGTTCGGCACCTTAGTTCCAGTGAACGGAAATTTTAACATCATACAATGACATTCTAGAATATTCTGTGGTTCCAACAGTTTGGGGAAGGCTCTTTCTTGTAGTGCATACAATGACATTCTAGAATATTCTGTGGTTCCAACAGTTTGGGGAAGGCTCTTTCTTGTAGTGCATACAGTGACATTGTAGATGATTCTGTACTTCTAACTTTGTGGCAACAGTTTGTGGAATAGTTTGGCTCTTTCCTGTTGCAGCACGACAATGCCCCTGTGCATAAAGCGAAGTCCAAACAGAAATGGTTTGTCGAGATCGGTGTGGAAGAACTTGACTTGCCTGCACAGAGCCCTGTACTCAACCCCATCGAAACACCTGAAGGATAAATTGGTCTTAGCTCAATTGTCTTAGAAAATTGAGGAAAGAGCAAACCCCAACATAATTAGGTCTATAATCAATAGCTTAACTGTTGAATATGCCTGGCTTTATAAATCAATACCAGTCAAAAGTTTGGACACACCTACTCATTCAAGGGTTTTTCTTTATTTTTTACTATTTTCTACATTGTAGAATAATAGTGAGGACATCAAAACTATGAAATAACACATGGAATCATGTAGTAACCAAAAAAGTGTTAAACACACCAAAATGTATTTTATATTTGAGATTCTTCAAATAGCCACCCTTTGCCTTGATGACAGCTTTGCACACTCTTGGCTTTCTCTCAACCAGCTTCATGAGGTACTCACCTGGAATGCATTTACATTTACATTTAAGTCATTTAGCAGACGCTCTTATCCAGAGCGACTTACAAATTGGCGCATTCACCTTATGATATCCAGTGGAACAACCACTTACAATAGTGCATCTAACTCTTTTAAGGGGGGGGGGGGCGGGGGTTTAGAAGGATTACTTTATCCTATCCTAGGAATTCCTTAAAGAGGTGGGGTTTCAGGTGTCTCCGGAAGGTGGTGATTGACTCCGCTGACCTGGCGTCAATTAACAGGTGTGCCTTGTTAAGTTCCTTTGTGGAATTTATTTCCTTCTTAATGTGTTTGAGCCAATCAGTTGTGTTGTGACAAGGTAGGGGTTGTATACAGAAGATAGCCCTATTTTGTAAACGACCAAGTCCATATTATGGCAAGAGCAGCTCAAATAAGCAAAGAGAAACAACAAACCATCATTACTTTAAGACATGAAGGTCAGTCAATCTGGAAAATTTCAAAACTTTGAAGGTTTCTTCAAGTGCAGTCGCAAACACCATCAAGCGCTATGATGAAACTGCCTCTCATGAGGACCGCCACGGGAAAGGAAGACCCAGAGTTACCTCTGCTGCAGAGGATAAGTTCATTAGAGTTACCAGCCTCAGAAATGGGCAAATAACTGCACCTCAGATTGCAGCCCAAATAAATGCTTCACAGAGTTCAAGTAACAGACACATCTCAACATCAACTGTTCAGAGGAGACTGCGTGAAATCAGGCCTTTATAGTCGAGTTGCTGCAGGCACACCTGTATTTGGGGAGTTTCTCCCATTCTTCTCTGCAGATCCTCTCAAGCTCTGTCAGGTTGGATGGGGAGCGTCGCTGCACAGCTATTTTCACCATCAACAGTCTGGATTTACCAGGTTGTTACTTTTTGGGGTTTTCATAGGCTTACAATTGTTGTTTTGATTGTTGCTTGAACAGTCGCTAAGATAATATTTGGTTCTGATAGTTGCAAAATACCTCATTTTGATGCAGCAGTTGTTAGCTTGAATGCTAACACTCATTGACAGGCTGGTAGCAAAGCTAGCCAACGAGCATTTTCCTCAAACATGATATTAAGCAGGACATTCAAACGAGCCTGTGAAATGCGCTCATAAGCAACCTGTAAATGGAGGCTATTTTTGCTGTCAGCTTATGAGAACTCCGCTGAGTTTTCCCCCATGGTGGGGAATTAGTGAATAGAGACAGAGCTTAATGTGAGTTTCCTTCAGTAGCATCCTGATCTTGCTCTCTAATGTGTGTAAAAAATCTGAATACATTGTGAAAAACAAAGATCTTCGCTCACCATTTCTGCCCACGCAGATATACTGCAACTAGATAACAGGTATACTGCATCCATAACTAGATAACAGATATACTACAACTAGATAACAGATATACTACAACTAGATAACAGATATACTGCAACTAGATAACAGGTATATACTACAACTAGATAACAGATATACTACAACTAGATAACAGATATACTGCAACTAGATAACAGATATACTGCATCCATATCTAGACAACAGATATACTGCATCCATAACTAGATAACAGATATACTGCAACTAGATAACAGATATACTGCATACTAGATAACAGATATACTGCATCCATAACTAGATAACAGATATACTGCAACTAGATAACAGATATACTGCATCCATATCTAGATAACAGATATACTGCAACTAGATAACAGATATACTGCAACTAGATAACAGATATACTACATCCATAACTAGATAACAGATATACTGCATCCATAACTAGATAACAGATATACTGCATCCATAACTAGATAACAGATATACTGCATCCATAACTAGATAACAGATATACTGCATCCATAACTAGATAACAGATATACTGCAACTAGATAACAGATATACTGCAACTAGATAACAGATATACTACAACTAGATAACAGATATACTGCAACTAGATAACAGATATACTACATCCTAGATAACAGATATACTGCAACTAGATAACAGATATACTGCAACTAGATAACAGATATACTGCATCTATAACTAGATAACAGATATACTGCATCTATAACTAGATAACAGATATACTACTACTAGATAACAGATATACTGCACATAACTAGATAACAGATATACTGCATCCATAACTAGATAACAGATATACTACATATTGGTGTTTTTTGCTTAGGGTTTCAACAACTGTAATAACTTATTTCTACAATCATCCATTTAAGACTAAATATGACTGTTGTTGCTCACTTGACTGTGTTAATAAGTCAATAGTCAAAGTTTTTGAAAGCTTTTCAACATTCATTACAGACGTAAAAATCATGGGCATCACCTTTAGCTCATATAAACAGTGGATTTCTGCAGTTGTGGGCCTTTAACCATCTGTCTGACTTTGTTGTTCACACAGGAGAGAGACTTGACTATCGTGGATCCTCTGGGGAGCCTCAACAACATCATGAAGCTGACGAGGCAGAGAAGAGTCTCTCCAGATCAGAACACCTCAAGAAACACCAGCGGAAACCCACAGGAAAGAAAACTCACTGCTGCTCTGACTGTGGGAAGAGATTCACCTCTTCAACAGACCTTAAAAGACACCAGAGAATCCATACAGGAGAGAAACCTTATAGCTGTGATCGGTGTATGAAGAGTTTTACTACATCTAACCAGCTGACTATACACCAGAGAATACACACAGGAGAGAAACCTTACCACTGCTCTGACTGTGGAACGAGTTTTGTTTCTTCCCAATATTTAAAATCACACAAGAGAACACACACAATAGCGAAACCTTACCACTGCTCTGACTGTGGAAAGTGTTTTGTTTCGTCACAATATTTAAAATCACACCAGAAAACACACACAGGAGAGAAGCCTTATAGCTGTGATCAATGTGGGAAGAGATTTAGTCACTCAAGCAACCTGATGGTACATTTGAGAACGCACACTGGAGAGAAACCTTATAGCTGTGATCAATGTGGAAAGAGTTTTACTTCATTTAACCAGCTGACTATACACAAGAGAACACACACAGGGGATAAACCTTACCACTGCTCTGACTGTGGAAAGAGTTTTGTTTCGTCCCAATATTTAAAATCACACGAGAAAACACACAAAGGAGAGAAGCCATATAGCTGTGATCAATGTGGGAGGAGTTTTACTCACTCAAGCAACATGATATCACACCAGAGAACACACACAGGAGAGAAATCTTGTGGCTGTGATCAATGTGGGAAGTGGTTTTCTCAGCCAAACATCCTGATAGCCCACCAGAGAACACACACAGAAGAGAAACATTAGATCTGTGATCAATATGGCAAGAGTTGCTCTGACAAAACATCAGAAAGTACATACATGAAGGAGTTGTTTCATGATATCAATGAAATAATGTCACAATGTAGAATGTGTTAACATTGTAGAAGGAGTATTTTAATGATGTCACAATGTAGAATGTTTAAACATTGTAGTAGGAGTATACATTTACATTTAAGTCATTTAGCAGACGCTCTTATCCAGAGCGACTTACAAATTGGTGCATTCACCTTATGACATCCAGTGGAACAGCCACTTTACAATAGTGCATCTAAATCTTTTAAGGGGGGGGGGGTGAGAAGGATTACTTTATCCTATCCTAGGTATTCCTTAAAGAGGTGGGGTTTCAGGTGTCTCCGGAAGGTGGTGATTGACTCCGCTGTCCTGGCGTCGTATTGTAATGAGTATTGTAATGATGTCACAATGTAGAATGTTTTAACATTGTAGTAGGAGTATTTTAATGATGTCACAATGTAGAACCCTAAACGTTTGCCCCCTGTTCTATTGATTTCAACATGATATGGATATTAGCCTCAGGGGCAAAATCCAGGCTCTGAATTGAAAGAGTACTATTTATGTGATTAACATAAACACAAATAAAGTGTTGCGTTTCACTTCGTTCTGAGGACCCCTACATTTAAATGCATCACTCCAAATGTAGCTGACTGTTTTCTGCAGGTTGTCCTCTAACCAGTGAGGTAAAATATATCTCCCATTTCCATGTGTTTTTTTTAGTTGTGTTAGTTTCAACAGCAAGTACAACCTGATTTCCCCCCTAATTGATATCAGTGATTTATTGCTACTTGTCAAAACAGCGTTTCTGGTGCTTGTGCAGTTTATAAGGAGCTCGTTTAAAAAAAATACAAGTAATATGATTATTGTGGCAGATGTTTGTGTAAATAGCACATTTTATGTTTAGGTTTTCAATATATCACAAATTGTTTCTGCATATTGGTTATTGATTTTTACACGTTAAAACTGTTCTGACATTGGGGCTATCCCACCTCGGAAAATGTTGTTGAAAAGACGTTGAAAATAATAAGCCCGACGTCCAATCTACGTTCGATTGTTGAAAATACTTATTTTTCAGGTGATTGTTTCAATGACTTCAAAGCAACTCAATTTCAACCGACTTTCATTCTATGCATATGGATGCAGTATAGAAAAATGGACTTGGACTGACTTATGAACAGTTTTATTAACAATGAACAGTTTTATTAACAATGAACAGTTTTATTAACAATGAACAGTTTTATTAACAATTAACTATTTTTTTAACAATCCTACATCACTCCAGCATTAACACATAGTATTTCTTGACAACATTCAAATGCTAATTATCTTTATTCCACTACTGAAGAAGCATGGCTCAAATCACCTCATATTTCAAACATTCAGCCTGACAAAAGTTTAATTATTCCATGCCTCACCACTAAGTGCATTTTTGCCAATACATAATAACAAATTGGTGTACATTTGGTTTTTATATTTTCATAATATTTCAATGTAATGTAACATTTAGTAATCACAATAATTTATGAGACTAACTGAATTTTATTGGCACAATTTTATTGTTTATTAACAATGTAGTAAAACAAGCTTATATTTCTGGTTGGATAATACATCCTATTCTCACTATTTTAATCAATGTCATTTCCTTAGAATGCTCATTAGTCTTTCAGTTTTTATTCTATAGTTTTAATCCTCTTATGTTTGTTGTGTAGTAAATATTAAAGTTTTTCATAGTTTTTTATTACGTGTGAAGAGCATTGTGTTCATCCATGTCTGAAATGTGCATTATAAATTTGAACATATTGTAAAACAAATGAACCCAATGACCAACCAATCAACAGACTCAAAACCAATGAATAAATATGTGCAAAAGCAGCACAAATCTTTGTCCGTCTTAGTATCACTTTTCAACCAATCCAGTACATTTTTGTTGAAAAAATAATAATTTTAAATCAACAATACGTCAAAGGATTCAACTACTGAAAACTGAAATAAACAAATGGATCAAACAGATCAATCCCACTTTTCCAGCCTGCTGAAGGCGTGGTGGAGTGGTAAACACCACCCCCGGCTCTACCGGGGGGCTTGAGGTGGTCTCCCACAGCTCTGCTGGTGGAGTGGTAAACACCACCCCCGGCTCTACCGGGGGCTCGAGGTGGTCTCCCACAGCTCTGCTGGTGGAGTGGTAAACACCACCCCCGGCTCTACCGGGGGCTCGAGGTGGTCTCCCACAGCTCTGCTGGTGGAGTGGTAAACACCACCCCCGGCTCTACCGGGGGCTTGAGGTGGTCTCCCACAGATTTAATAACATGTTCTAACAGAATGTAAACTTTCTGCACCCTCTTTCTCACTCAGTAGATTTCCTCCAGTTCTAATATGTGAACATGAATAAGGACATGTCAAGTTAGAATTCAACACCATGTTCTGGGGCCTTGCTGTTCCATTTCTTGACGCCCCTGCAACACAGAAAGAAACACATTTAGTCATATTATATAAAACACTCAAAGTATCTGCTGTATTATTAACTGTATGTTTTGTTTATTCCATGTGTAATTCTGTGTTGTTGTATGTGTCGAATTGCTATGGTTTATCTTGGACAGTTCGCAATTGTAAGTGAGAACTTGTTCTCAACTAGCCTACCTGGTTAAATAAAGGTTAAATAAAATAAATGCTATCCAGTTGTTGGGTGACCGGTCTAAATCTCTCCAGGTGCTTCTGGATTCTGGAGCCGACGAGAGCTTAATGGACACTACCCCATCTCCCATTACTCATACTCCTCTCCATGGTATCCTGCTGTGGGGTGACCGGTCTAAATCTCTCCTGGTGCTTTAAGAGCTTAATGGACACTACCCTGGTGTCTGAGCTGGGTATCTCCACAAAACTCCTCTCCGTGAAATGCTTATTGAAATTCTCAATTATAGTGGATTTATCGGTGGTGACAGTGTTTCCTAGCCTCAGAGCAGTGGGCAGCTGGGAGGAGGTGCTCTTATTCTCCATGGACTCTACAGTATCAGTTGAGTAGGGGTAGGGGTAGCCAGGTGGAATTATAATATCACATGACACAAGGACCTTAAGGGACATACATAATTCTAACAGCTTTTTTGTTAGTAGAGTATTTAATTGTCTTAAAGTACAGTTCAATTTCTTTTTGTAAGGTAAGAAAATGTGGTGTTTTGTTTGTAAATTTACATTTGGGAATATGAAATTTGTCCAAAAGAATAATTAAATTAATTACATAAAATTGTTTCAACTTATTTCTATCGTATGTAAAGAATCCAAGTCATTAATAAGGTATAGATAGATACAACATCCTGCTGAAACAAGGTTCGTATTGCTCTGTTGTTGAATGGACCAAAAGAGAAACAAATCTTTCCTACTGAT